>NC_061094.1:14899176-14929713 GCF_015104395.2 Macrobrachium nipponense | reverse complement strand
AAAAATGCTTGTACTATATGTGATTCTGCTGGGCAACTGGGTGAGGATATGAAGATGCCTCCTTGTAATGCTTGCAGGGTACATTAGGCAGGAACGGTAGGACTAGACAGTTTGGCTTCATAATGTCTTACAACAGAGCCTGCAATAGCAGACAAGGATGAAGCAGGGGATTGCATTGCCAGAATTGAAGGCTTGGTGCAGAATGTGGGCAAGGACATTAAAGCAATCAGGTTTACTGAGACATTAAGTACACTGGAGCCAGTCATTTACAACTGAAGAAGATGAGCACATAGAAACTCTTGCTGCAGTGCAATGAAGTACGTACAGTAGCCGTAGTAACACAAAAACAGCCAAAGTGAGCTGAGGTAGTCAAGTACACTGAAGAAGTCCAGTACATTGGAACAGTCTAGTACCCCAAAGTAGACAAGTAAACACTGAAAACACTTGAGTAAACTGAGGTAGTTAAGTACACTGAAACAATGGAAACAAGACCCATTATGTACACAGGAGCAGACTCGTACTCGCAAGCAGTCAGGAATGCCAGTTGGAATAAAGGGTGAAGTAGTTAAGTACATGGAAACATATGCAAAGTATATGGGGACAATTAAGTAATCTAGAACTGGTGGTATGTAAAAGAGGCTATGCACAAAGGCAAGGGCATATGTGGGAGAAGCCAAGGAGGCAGCAATGGTTACATATATGTACTGGCAGAGTAACCTTAAGGGGAGTAATTGTGTACTATACGTACATGGGAAAAGATAATACTACAGAAGACAGAGCTGGTGGACACTACACAGATGGAATTCAAGCAGCAGGACTCATAGACAAAAGAAAGTGATGGGTATCAAGTCTACAATTAAATTCATCCTTGATGAATCTGCTGTGGCCAAAAACCAATCCAGGAACACAGAGGCAACAGTCTCCTTGATTGGAGGCAGGAAAGAGGTGTTTGCAGAATGATCTCCATGAAGGGAGGAATGAGTGCCTGGATTACAGGCAGGCAGCGGTTGGTGAGGAGTAGGACGAACAAAGCTGAAGAGTCAAAAGACTCACTAATTGTGGCTTTTGGATGCACGAGAATTATACTCAAGCCTGTTAGCTTAGTGGAACCACTGATCAGCCCACACTCATTCGACAAGTTTTTTGAGGGGAACACTGTTAGCTCCTACATTCAGGGCATGTGTGAATGTGAGTCTGTCTTCAAGGATAACTCAGAGGCACTGTAGGACTTAACATCATTGCCAACATTTGTTGATGAAAACACTAGTAGAAAGTCAAGCCAGATTTAGCATAATAGGGAGAACCTGTGTAGGAAAGCAGAAAAAAATGAATGAAACAAACATGCATCTTCAGTTGAGGCAAAGATAAGGGCAAAACTACATTTTTCCATACTAACAAATATGTACAACAAAACTTGGAAAAGAAAATTACCTTTATGCTTGGAGATTATGTAGGGGGACCTGTGAGAGAAGGTCTTCTCACAGGGCTGCAAGGAAATGTCAGGGTACCTTCAACCATTCCTTATCTTGCATGCAATAAGGAAAGGGTGGTATTTCCCATGATTTGTGTCACAGAAGAGATATCTCTCCAATCAGAGTGTCTATTCAGCAAATTGCAGACTTCGTCGCCAAGACAATCTCCTTTCAGCACCTACAGTAAAGGTTGATTGCTCTGCTTTTCAACCTGGAGGGGTAAGACATCACTGGTGGAGTTGTCTATGCTAATGAGAAGTGTTAGTTTTGTCCTATTCAGAAACATGTCCCAGGTTCTGTGGAACCTTACCAGGTCACCCTTCAAGCCTCTTTTTGGTGCTACTGACAGTTTGTGTTACTCTTGGACTTTGCCATGGCAAAAAGGGTGAGGGGTTATATGGCCTTGTCTTCTGTGTTCAGTACTTAGAATGGTGGGAATCTCTCTCATTCTCTTTCATTCCTGATTTTATGGCAAAAATTCAGGATCCATCTTTCACACGAAAGGTTTGAGTGTTTTTTATTCCCTCCCTCTGAGACTTCACCTCATTCTACTTGAGGGATGTTGCCCACAAGTCCTTGCACACCTTGCTACCTTTAGTCGATGTCCAGTAAGTTGTGTAGTCACCTGAGCTCTGGTTTGGATATCTCATCTAATTATTTAAAGCTTTGTGTAAATCTGGAGGTGTGAATGTGAAATGACTGGATAGGGATACCCTTCTATCCTTTCTCTTCTTTATGAGCAACACCTAGGTCGAAGTTATGTGCTGTAGTTGGACAAAAACAAATGAGTACTGTTAGGGCATCCTCTCCTGATCTAAGAGATTGAGATGTGTCACCTTTGCCTTTCTCTTTTAATAAGGGAGAAGGGGACATGATAGAATTTAGTTCTGAACCCATTACTTTGAAATAGCCAGAATTAAATTATCTTCCAACATGAATCCTTTATGGGAGATGTCTTGTGTTCTCCATATTCTTATCCTTACATGAGCACCCTTCCAAATTGCAGGGTAAATGCGCCAGGGTCCTATTAGTACTCTGGCCAACCATTTTGTCAGAATGGTAGGTTACAGGAGTCATGAACACCTGCTTGCAATACAAAACAAAGCATGGTTATCCTGTTTGTAGTTCGCAACTCCAAAAAAAAACCATTCAGTTTGTAGGGACTGATCTCCAATTTTATGAGTAAGTCTCCTATATATTTCTCCAGGAACAAATAATGCAAAAGATTTGAAAAGTAATTTGTATTTTTCGTAGGTATACAAACCACCTGCTTTTCATATGTAAGAAACAGTGGTCCCCCCCGTTTTCGCGGGGGATGTGTCCCACCCAGACACCCCCCCCCCACCAATAGTTTGGGGAAACCCCCCTATAAAAAGGCTTAAAACAGCCTATTTTGTTAATTAAAACTCAAGAAAAATCCACCCTAAAAATTTATACCTATTTTTTAATAGATTTATCACAAAAAGTGCATTTTATGATAAAATTGATTAAAAAAATAGGAATTTGTGGATATTTCTCATAAAAAAATACAGTGAATATGAAAAATTTCCCGCAAATAATGGGGGATATGTTCCAGAGAGAAATTTGCGAATGTGTGAGTCTGCGAATACAGGGGGCCCATTGTACTTTAGTCCACCTCAACTGTTGTAATTTGTCCTTGTGGCTGAAGGAAAAGTTTAAGATGGTTGATAAGTGATGGATACTTCATACTTCTGTGCCCACCTGCATCTCCACCAGTTAACTACCTTGTCACTAAGTTTTCAGTAACCAGTGCTAGCTTGTGCTGGAGGATACTCCCATGTAATAGGCTCTGGTTTGCATACATAGGGAAAATACAAATTACTTAGAATTAATTTAAATCTCAAGAGTAACACTTATAAAAAAACCCAAATTGATATTACTTGGAAATGTACCAATAGAATATAGAATTTGAGGTTATATAGTAATTAGACAACTATTCTATAAAGTCTTTAAAGGAAATTTCACAAATAATTTCAAACTCACAACTGAATAACGATAACGAAAGAAGTGTTTCTGGTAAAGTTAAGTTTCACAAGCATTATCTGTACTGTGTATACATAGGTGACTTGAAGCAAATAGTTGCGAGAACCAGGATCAAGTGACTGCTTTGTCATCATGACAACCTGAAGACAGTCCAGCTGACCATCCCCATTAGCAGTTCAAAATTCATTCCTTTAACAATAACATACAGCAATATACTTTTAAAACAAGAGGTACCTATGATTTGAATGGTTTCCTAGCAAATTATATTTTACTTGTACAACACTTCATAATACTGAGAAAAGTAAAATAATGGTAGGTTAGCCTAAATTTCCACTCATCAGTCTCATTCATCTCTGCTTTGCTACTCACCCTCTAGCTGCAGCTGGAATAGGGAATGCTTTTATATCTTGTTCATATTTTCTGAGATTTTAAAGAAGTCTCTGTTTTGGTTTTGTGCTTGCCTAGGTCCATCCTGTTGTACATTATCATCCTCATTCAAAACTAAGATGATCTCATGTCTCTCTTGTAGGAAGGCAGTCGGTAGCAATGGCATGGTATTGAATTTAGTTTCCATGAACTCTGGTTGGGTAAACTGGTGCTGTGAATTTCTAGTAAGCTGGCTGAGAAATTGTGTTGCTTTCACGAAACTTTGTGCCAATATAACTTTCAGCTTTCTCTGATTTGAAGAAACAACTATGGGAATAGCTCCAGAAACGGCACCACTTCCTCTGTGATGGAACTTGCAGTTTTATAGTGTTCTAAGGTTCAATGTGAGTGCCACCCAGAGCCAAAGCAAGAAGTCTATCTAAAACTGAAGGATGCCAGGGGCATTATTATCTACCAGGTTCAGGCTCCACCACTTAATAAATATTCCCAAGGCAATGACATGAATAACATGCAAAAACCCTTCTTTAGAAACTACTTGTTTCCTTTTTTGTGTGTGAGAGTTTTCAGTTGACCATAGGACTGATTGCTTTTCATTCAGAAAGGAATATTCTTTATCGTCGTTGTGTATAGTGGACCTTGAAACTTTGTGCCTTAATGACTTGACTATATGGGAGTCTTGGTTGATTCTGTCAGTCACTTAAATTTCAATTAAACTCATCACTGTAATTCTTATTTTGTTCCGACACGGCATACAAACCCTTCGGTCCTTTTACAATAGGAAGGTACTAGCGGCAGCTGGATAGGTCGTAAGCTTTCGAACAAGGGTTCGGTAGTTAACTGCTTGTCCGACAGGCGCGCGCGCGGGCGCGACTGGTAGGTAACAAATCACTTTTGCTTTCGGCCTGCTGGCGTGTGGACGTGTATCATCGCTCTCTGCCCGCTTCATCGTCGTTTGCTTTCGCATGATTGTGTTTTTCTTTTTCTATGTATCTAGTGAAACTGAATTGTAAGTACAATCATTTCATTGAATTCAATTGTGAATTAAAGGATCTTGGTTCACAACGCCTCCGATTACCCGAGTTCCGGGACTGAAGGGCGTAATTGCGGGAATTCATTTTCCCAGAATGATCCTCGTATTGTGTATGCTCGGTGCCGAGGCGGAGCGCTCGCTCCGAGCGTATATTGGGTTGGAAATGTGTAGATGAAAATCGTAAGTAAGTGCTCTTTTCATTTATAAATTTTTGACCTGTATGCCCGTTGCCCCGAACGAATGCGCTCGGCACGGAAACTTATTCAGTATGAAAGTGGAATCGCAAGTACAGTATTCTTTTTCATTTTCATATATTATTTTTTATTGTAGCAATACTCATTTTGGATCAGTTTCCGAGCTTGCCCGAGATTGATCCTTCCCCCTTTTTAATTTGAATGAAGTGAAATCGCAAGTGCAGTTCTTTTTCATTTTCATTTTTTTTATTGAGATTGCATTGTTGACTGGGATCAATGTTCCGCTATTCACGGGAATTGATCCTTCCCCTTTTTATTTGTATGAAGTGAAATCGCAAGCGCAGTAGTCTTTTCATTTTCATATATTTGTTGATTGCATCATTTCATTATGGATCAAGGTTTCCAGAAACCTTGATCCAATAAAGGTAAGGAATGAAACCTTTCACCCTTGCGCTCGGTACCGAGTGGGCGCAAATGCGCTCGATCCGAGCCCTTATTCATTGTGAAGTGAATCGTTTTGGCAAGATGCATTTCATTTTGTTCCTTATTATTGATTGCATCAATTTTATTTGGTTCAAGTTCCGCTCAGTCAGGAATTGATCCTTATGCCTTGTATTCGTGCCGATGGCACGATTGCTCTAGGGCTCTTATTTTTGTTGTTGGGTACATGGGGGCTGTGCGGGGGTGGGGAACGAGACCCCCCCCGCTCAGTTCCCACAGATGACTCTTCCCCTTGGGGGGGGGGGAGGTTATCGGCGTTCTTCTCCTCGCCCCGATCCGTCGAGCGCGGGGAGGGCGCTCGGTGCCCGATGTACAATTGTATTAGGGGTCGTTCACTCGTTCGGGAGGGATCAAACCCCCGCACGAGGGGATTTCCCCCCCATTAATCGCTACTACTATTATTTCCGCAGGTGCTACTGCCACGAGGGTGGACCTTGGTGAGGTATGGGCGTCCTTCCAATTGCAGAGCGTGCTGGTGTCCAGGAGGCGGTTCTATGTCTGGGCCTACTGCGGTCACCCATGGAGTGGTGACCACGCAACCAGGTGACGACGTCCCTCCTCACCTGGTGTACTCGCCTCACGTGGTAACAGTCTTGCCTACAGCCGCTGTGAAGTGCCGTTCGCCGTACCGAGAGGGGGGCGTGCCGCCGCCGCTCGTGGTTGCCGCGCTGCAGCGACCACACTTCCGCTTGCCCTAGAAACTCGCCCCTGGACCTGCCGCCGGTACCAGGATGTTGCTGGCTGCTGCTCCACTTCCTGTGTTTCCGGTGCTGCCTGCCGTACCTGCCGATTCTGGGCTGACTGTCCATGCCGTTGCTGCGCTGCTGTTCCTGCCGTTTGCTGCGGCTGGGCTGTCCCTACCGATGATGTGCTGGCCGTGCCTGCTGTTCCTGGATGCCCATACCTGCTGATGTCGTCCCTGTTCGTGGTGGTACTACCCCAGACTTTGGTCTGTCTGTACAGGTGCGTCCGGGCCCTGTGGCTTCGGCTACAGCAGCCCCGGCTCCGCCCTGGATAGCAGATCTTACGTCTGTCCTGAGGAAGCTGACGAAGAAGAGGAGGAAGGTGTCGTGGTCGTCGTTCTTCATCTTCTTCATCGTCGTCGCCGCCGCCCTCTTCCCCTTCGACTTCTAAGGCTTTACAGCCGAGGAAGAAGAAGGTCGCCTCCTCCCTCCTAAGAAGTCTCCCTCGGGAGCTTCTCAGGACCCGTCTCACCTCGGTGGGACGGGAGGGTTCCTTCCGCTGGTCCTCCTGCTCCTTCGGGAGCGGGGCCCGTCTCTTCTTCCGCAAGGAAGAAGACTACGGGGACCAGAGGGGTACCGGCTAACACCGGTACTTCCTCGCCTGGTGTCAGTGGTTCTGCCACTGCATCATGGGTCCGTCCTCGGCCTACTCGTTCGCGGGAGGTACCGAGTGTACGGTCGCCTACCAGCGACCGTGCAGCCAGGAACCAGACCTCTGAGTCCGCTCAGCGTCAGGTTCACGGCACGGGGCGGAAGACTGTGACAGCCGCTCATGCGACTCTCACCAGACCAGCTCTCACTCTCGCGGTGAACAGCTGGCTACCCGGGACGTGACGGTCCAACGACCGACCACGGGCTGAGGCTGGGAAGAGGTCCTCCCGTTCGCCTGTGCCAGCCACGGCTGGAACCAGCGACGTGACGTGCCGTGAGGACAAGCACCGGTCTCACTGCGACAAGTGGAGCCTGCAGGTCGCCTGACCGTCGCTCTCACAGAGAGCGATCGGGAACGGCAACCAGCACCAGCTCTTCTGACACTCGAGATCGGGGCCGCTGTGCTCAGTCCAGCCGTTCTCCACAGCGAGACGGTTCGCCAGGCCTGCAGCTCGATCGTCACCGCGGGTTGACGATCGCCTGCAGCCCTCCAAGCCTGCTGGTTCTGCCAGCGAGCGACAAGGGAGCGTCAGTCTGCCTCTCCTCCCGTACCTTCAACCTCCTCGGTTTACACCGGGAGGAGCGAGGTACTAAGGAGATGATCGTGAGGGGTGCGCCCCTCATGATCCCACCACGCCAACCCTATGCTTACCAGGCACGGTTCTTGGACCGGCCAGGACGTATGCGCAAGTGGATGGGGAAGACCGAGAGGGCTGTCGCTGTTTCCCCCTTCTTAGGAGGAAGGTTCTCGGAATATGCTTCCTTGTTCGAAGGGCTTAACGGTCCCCACTCTGCAAGATGCTGTGACTTCCGAGATCCACAGGAAATTTGCCGAGGTTACGGCGCTGATTCGTCAGCACAAGGACCTCGGGGAAGGATCGCCGCTCCCACCAGCAGAGCCACGTCTCGGCTCGAGTCGTTTTGGGGCCCGAGAGGGAACCCAAATCGACGGTGGGTCGGCCGCGATCGGAGCTTGCCGACTGTGTTGAACCAGGTAGTCTCTCGTCTCCGGACAAGAAGGCTCTCTCAGTTCTGGACGGTCGAACAAGCTACTTCACCTCCTCTACGGCGACAGAGGCGTTTATGACGTGCTTCGGACACCGTATTTAAATACCCCTTCGGTCCTCCTGAGGTTTCGACCTCGACGAGGACTGGAATGAGTCGGAGCGGTATCGGCTCTCTACTGTCAGGTGTCGATCAGCCCCACCCAGACGACGTTCACAGTGGCGGCAGACACTTACCTACAGTATGAGTTCGTAACCCTCCTCGGGAAAACGTTTTCTCCTGACGATACGTTTTCCCAGGCTCTGAGAGGCCATCGCCGTAAGGCGATGGCTGCTCCTTTTCTTCTCCAACTGCTAGATCCGCTGGGAAGCGAGCCAGTATCCAATTCCTCCCCCATTCCCTCTCTCCTTACGGCTACGAGGGAAAGGGGAGGGATCCTACAGAGATTTCTCTGTAAGATCCCACGTTAGGGGCTGCGCTACCGGGGGGTGGGGGGGCCTTCGGGTCTACCTGACGTAAGCCCCGGTCATTGAGGGAGGGATCCTGCCCCTTTCTCGATTTCTACGGGAATCGAGGGGGGGGGGGACCACCAGCCGATATCGTCTGACGAATTCGGTGGGGAGTTTTCGCAGAGTGCTTAGAATTCTATACGGTAATTTCTAGCGCACTTCAGAGTGTTCGAGTTTTTTACGAGTCTCCAAACACTCAGGCGAGACCACGGTCCAAAGTGAGCGAGAATCCCCGATAATTGTTACACGATAATCGGGAACCTCGCTTATGCTCGAATTCCTGTAATTTCTAGCATTGGGAAGAAGACTGCTGCTGAAAGAAGAGTAATCTCACAGTGGAGGCTTAAACCTGGAATAGAGAAGAACGGACGGGAACTTCCAGTTTGGCTTGAACTATCGTCTTCGGTATTCTGTTCACCATTGAAGCTTTCCTTTGGAAAGACTTCTCCTTCACTCTCTTGACTAGAGAACGAAGGCGGTCGATCTCCAATCCTTATTCTCATTCCTCGAGGGGAAAAGAATTTAGGATGGAGGTCGTGGTACAGAACCTACAAATATACTACGTATATTACCCTCGCGACAATGATTCTTTAACATTTGAATTGTCCGTGGGGTAGGCGCATACCGTAGTTAACTCTACGGTTTGTGACCGAGACGAATTGTATCTTAATTGAACTGCAACTCGGGGTTGCCTGCAACCTCCAGCAGTTATCAGTTTTCGATTTTAGATACTTGGTATTGTCATGACAACACCAAATCAGCTTTTGTATTTGCCGAAATCCGTTTCGGTTAAATATAATTGCTCGAGCGTATTCTTTATGCTCGATGGTTCTAGCCGAACGCATTCCTTCGTGGAATAATGGATTACCTGGCAACTCAGGATGACGAGTCACCGAGAGCTACTGCGTATTGAACTGCCTGATAGCGGCTCATTATCAGCTAGGTCTCGGAGATGCACGGTCGGTTACGTCTCTCTCTCCCCTGGTTTGGATTGACTACCGACCGTATCTCTGCCCAACAATCATGGACTTAGGTCTCTGATTAACGGGGATTCTCGCAATAATGAAGGACCATCTACTGCTGTGACGCTCGATTTCATCGCCTTCGACATTGCAGAATTTTTCAACAGAGATATCTCTTGGACTCTGTCATCTTTCTGTTTACCGCACGGTAACAGAAGTCTGTACTAGTCAACCGCTGCATCGCACTGCGATAATGCGAATGATTTTTGCAGACATATGAGTTTGTCTTAACAAAATATCTCGTATTCGTAGGTGTGCAATTTCATTGCTCGCCCGAATTAACAGATATGTCAGAAGACATCGCCTACTCTCCGACCTGACAGCTCTACTTCCAAATGTTCAGCCCATGAGAAGCAGTTCTTCAGGCAGTAGTTCCCTGTCTTCAGGTTACCTGGAAGCGCTCCGCTTTTATTGCAACTACGATCCTCACCGGACAGCAATCAATAGCGGTTAGCGTTCTCAGTCTTTGTAGTACAGGTTCAGAATCTTGAGAATCCTTCTCTCGGTTCAGCTGGGAAGACGTAGGTTGCATTTTCTGTACACCTTCGTCTTCAACGGCACATAGTGTTGTTTCTCCTTACCCGAGAATCAACTATACTATGAGATATCTTGCCATCAAGGACCGCGGTCTCTAGAAGGCAATTGACTTTCGCCTGTTGGGCACATGCCTTAAGAGAGTCATCACCTGCCTTCTGGCATCGGTGACGAACAAATTATTTGTTTAGTCTCTTGGCATAACCCTGTTAAGGCGAAGGTCACGTGACTTGCTCGGGTGCTTGGACAACTTGCCTCCTACCGAACGCAGTCAGCAGGCAGCTGTCAGAGCGCCCAAGTCTGTTACGAACTCGCTGTGGACTAGTTCGGTTGTTCCATAACAATCTCTTTTCTTCGTCCTAACGGCTTGTCACAGTACCCATACCATCGACACCCACCATTGAGTGTCGGTGTCCTATCCACTACCGAGAACAACAACTTCGCTGCAGACGGATAGACCAGTATGGGTACAGGACATCACCGAAGTCGAGAAGAGGGATAGCTCATACGACAATTCCCTTCTTTTCCTCTGAGGTATGTGCATGACTTTGCCTGCGAAGTCAAGCATCCAGGGGATGGGGATCCGTGACGCTCGTATTTCATACCGAACTTCGTAGCGAAGACTCAGAACCCTTCGGTCCCTGACGATTGGTTCGAGTCGTTCACAATCCCCTCCCTAATGGACTTCACCGCCTTCGATGCGAAGGAGATGCTGCTTGTCCTGTGAAAGCGCGACCGCGCTTTCTGAAGAAACTCGACATCCCAGGCGGAGTGTTGAAGACTCTTCGTCAGCACCAAGATGACCTAGAAAGTACACTCCCTCGAGTTACACAAGAACTTCTCCGTGGCGCAGGTACTGAAGGCAGGGGTCTGGTACAACCAGCCACTGGCACCTCCTTCTACCTTTTGGATATTGCCCACAGGTCCTTGGATCGTTTTTCCTTAGGACCCGTGGTGGCTGCTCAACACGTTGTCTAGCTAACCCAGACCCTAGCAGGCTGAACAGCATCGAGTCCTGGTGTGACTGTAAGAATAGATAAGTGAATGAGAGAGTGACTGGCTTCTCTTCCTATCTTTTTCTACCCCTCTACCTGTGGGTAGAGGGATACGGTCATCACCTTGCTGGATAAGGACGAGATGCCGGTGAGCTACTCGACAGAGCCCCATCCTATCCCTTTCACTAGGGATGGGAGCGAATATCCACCACTTCCTCCTACAAGGGGGGGGAAGTGGATGCCAACAAGAGACAAACCATAACGTTGTTGCCTCTTGCAAATAGGAACTTGTTCTTGTTTGCTGGTACGAAGAGATACGCTTGCCTCTCTCTTAGTACTCGGTCCAGAGGTCTGACCATTGATCCTGCGGTGGCACACACCCCGATCAATCGGACAGAGGCTTGGATCCCTCCCTCGCTCTTACGACCAGGGAGGCTTCCAAGTTGGGCGAACACCCAGTCTGTTCACAAAAGACTCAGATTCCACCCACCAAGAAGTGAGTCTTCCTATTGTAAAAGGACCGAAGGTTTGTATGCCGTGTCGGAGGCAAATGACAATTTGTCCAAAATTGCATTTTCCTAACTATACAAACCTGAGGTCCTTTTACACATAGCCCCACCTCATGCCACCCCTCACTCTGCAGTTTTTGCTTGGGCCAAAAGCAAAAGTGATTTGTTTACCTACCCAGTCCGCGCGCCGTCCGAATGCGCAGCCTGTCGGACAAAGCAGTTAACTACCGAACCCCTTGTTCGAAAGCTTACGACCTATCCAGCTGCCGCTAGTACCTTCCTATTGTAAAAGGACCTCAGGTTTGTATAGTTAGGAAAAATGCAATTTTGGACAAATTGTCATTTCTGGGCTCAGCCGTGGTCGCTCCGTGAAATGTGTCCTCTTTAGCACTATTTCTAGTAAAATATTGCTATGATACCAGAGAACTGCTAAATTGACATGTCAGAAGTCTCTGACTCGCTCACCTAAAAAAATAAAAGGTGTCCGGTATAGAACTGGGGCGAGTGTTAAACAAACCTACCACCAGTAACCCCTCCAATTAGCCTTTTCCTCATCAAAAGACCCTGAAAACGGGGGGGGAGCCGACCATATAGGTCACACCCAGCTACCCTGTTGAAGGGGAACTGCGGCGTCATTCTTATCGATAGCCTCCCAGCGTTGCACGCTTTTTTATAGCTATCTGTTCTTTTTATTGGTTTCGTTATTCTTTTTCGTTATGGATCGTCAATCTGCCTCTTCACCCAAGTTAAGTACTGGTTCGCCCGTTTTTCTGTATTTAGGGATGATTTTGCCTTTCGTTTTGCCTTTATTTAGGATTTTGTTAGGCGTCCTCCCGTAACGAGCGGTACGAGCCGCCATTTACGTCGTTCCCTTGTTTTGTACCAATTTCAAGCGGGCTTCTTTCAGTACCTATATTTTATATTATATACTCGTAACTTATGGTATTTCAGTATATATTTTCAGTATATATTTTATTATGTCTTGGGTGGCAGTTTTACTTTGTCGCATCGTGTTTGATCTACGTTTATTATTTTCATGATTTCCTGTTTTTCAAGGGGGTCGGCGTTCGTGCACGTTTCTTTCTTGTTTTCGTGCTTCGTTGTTTATCTATCGTTCCCCCCTTCCCCCTTTTATTTTAGTTAGGTATTTTCCATTCAAGAATTCCCCCTTTTTCTTTTCGTCAGCTTACCGTTTGTTTTCGTTTTGTCGTGAGCAAGTAATTTTTCCTTGTTGCGCCCACTCTCATCGAGTGGCCTCCATTGCGTTTTATATTTTTCGCCCCTTATTTTCATTACCCCTGTTAAAGCATGTTTTTCCCTTAGCTTTAAGTAATTGATTTTATTTTGTCTATGTATATTTGGGTGTTCGGTCGGCAGCTAGCCTTCATAGGCTTTGCCTGCGTTTTCCTCGTGATCCTTATCGCGGGGAATTGCTGGGTCACGTGATCGTCCCCCCTTCAGCCCTCCCTCCCTCCCCCTCTCGTTGGACTCCCCGTTAGTTGGGTGCCGCTCTCGTTGTTTGTCAGCTGACGGCCGGTCCCACAGCGGAGGAGGTGGTAGGTGTGAGTGGGTCTCCCAGACCTTGGTCTGGGGAAGTGCGCTTCTTAGCCGACCGCCTCCGGAGTTGTTAGTCCCCGCAACTGCGTTTCAGCCTCGGCTTCCGTGGATTGTTGCGCTCTGCTTCTTTCACTCCCGGAGCTTACATCCACCCGCCTAAAACATTCCCTCTCCGCTAAGGCGGCTTTAGATTCCGGCCTCTCCCGGAGTCATTGAGGGTTATGTTTACGGAAGTTACTCTTCCGTAGGCGGAGATAGTATATTTGTTATTTTAGTTTTTATTATCATTATTTTTATCTTTATTTTTATTTTTATTTTTTTTCTTGCCACGGAACTTGCGAGTTCATGTGGCCGTCCCGGGTTACTTCGTGTACCCCCCTCTCCGGGTCATACAGCTCCGGGTATACAACTCCGGGTGGTTTTTTTTTCCTTCCTTACACAGTCCCCGGGACGTTAACATATGAATATATTTATACCCTTTCTTTTCTTTATAGCCGGAATGCTCCGCACAAAAAAAAAAAAAAAAAAACAAACAAGAAAGAAAAGAAATATATTTCATTATCCTATTAAGTGTGTGCAATTGTTTCTTATATATTTTTGCACTTACAGGCCTCTCAGTGTCCTGGTTGCCGCTGTAGTGCTGCTCTGCAAGATCCGTGCGGCCATGACGTGTTTGTCCGGGGCCACGTCCCCCTGTGCAGTGCTGGCTTCCTGATTCCGTTAGGTTCTGGCATCATGGAAAAACTGTTTTTTGGCCTTGCTACGAACTTGGTACAATCAGGTCGACCTCTTCGGTAAGTTGCCGCACTGCTGATTCTATGTTTATTGTATAAAAAAAAAAAAAAAAAAAAAAAAAAAAAAAAAAATTGAAATGAGATAAAATAAATGATCAATTAAAATTTCTTTAAATTAAATTACATTGTTTAATCATAATATAGAATAATGTTCAAGGAATTTACTTGGTATTGACACATTCCTTGCATTCACAGGCTGAGCAGTCTATTAAGGATGCTGCACTCTCTCCGCCCTCAAGATCTGGGTTGGAGGGTTTGGACGGAACGTAGGGAAGGCTAAGCCGTATATTCTGTCCCGAGATATGGCGACTTTGCTCTCTCCCGCCGGAAAATCTGCTGGATATGTCGATCCAAAAGTAGCGGCACCATTATCAAATCAATACAAGACTCAGTTATTGAACCAGCAAGAGGCTGAATTGCCGGACTTGGACTAGAGGAAGTCTCACTTGAAGTGGTTTGAAGGATTTGCCCGTTACACTAGGTGCACGGGTACAGGTAACAGTGTTAAATGAGGCTAGCTTAGTTAGTCACCGGGATCTTTCCTTGAGTGACTCTGATTCTTCTCTCTCCTTCTACTTCCAATTCCTTCATGGGTTTTCACAGGAGGTTTGCCCCCTCCCAGGGTTGCACTCCTTCTCTGTGATTCCTAAACTAAAGAAAAAACCTGCGGGTAAAACCTTGCTTAAAGGCAGATCAGAGACAATGCCAAGGCCTGGGCAGTCACCAGAGGTTCATACACATATTAAAACTAAAATAAAGTCACTTTCCAAACCTTCAATCCCAAGGTCTCAAGGAGGGAATTCTTCCTATTGCCCTACCAGTCCCATTCCATTAACTTCTAGGGACCGGATACCTCATAAGGTACCGCAAGAGGGACAGGATGATTCTCCTTCCGTTGACCAAGACCAGTTCAACACAAATATTCTAAATCAGGTCAGTAGCCTTGGTAGTTTACTCAGCTCAGTGCAGCAAGGTTTTGAAGAAGTGTTTAGCAGGTTAGGTGCTCCCAGGTCAGGACTCCCTGATTGCAGGTCTCAGACAGGAGTCGGCAGTGTCGCCCCTTCTAGTAGCTTGATGCAAGCTCAGAGCATGCCTGACGGGTCCACGCTCCTCCCTTCCACCCCGGTAATCCCTGGAGGGTGCTAACTTCGCTCCGTTTGTCAATGGGATGTTTGACTATAGAAGGTTGCGGCACACGTAGGCTCGAGGATTTCGAGTTTTTCCCCGAAGGTTTACAGCCTCCATTTATAGGCTATGTTAGGCTTACGGAGGCAGCTCTGGTTAGAGAGGATAAGGTCCCCAAGGAGACTGTTATCCTTTCTAGAGATCAGGCTCAGCAAACATGGGTACGGAGCCTAGAAGAGTGGGACTGCTCAAATACTAGAATAACAGCTTTTAAAAGTCCTTTCACCATGTTTACAACTGATGTCGGCAACCCCCTTACCTTTTACCATCAAAGGTAGCAGAACTAACACTCCAGGCAGTGACTCGAGAAGAGCCCATGCCCCAGCTTAGGGAGACAGATCCCACATCTTTACTACTCCCAGGTAGGGGAGGATTTGTGGGAGGATTTGCCAGCTACGTTCTCGGTAGGCAAGCTGAAGCCAGATTGTGCAATCACCTTGTTTAGTGAACGCCTTCCTAGGCTGTCAGACGCATTGATCCAAGCCGAATTTGACGCTAAGACACGTCTCGCAACGGTCTCTTAACTCCCTTAGTGATGACAGAGGACGGCGGCTCGGGGAGGTACGCTCAGGAGCTGCTGTTTAAGGTCATTGCGAAGTTGTTACTTTTAAGCATTCAATGTGACTTGTACGACTTTGCGATTGCTAGGAGAAATTGCAGGAAGCATGTTCTGTCTGAGGCGACGATAAGGCACGAACCAACAACGCTTCTAGCTTCCTCAATCTGGGGTGCGAGATCTCTTCCCAGCTTCAGCAGTATCCGAGGTTCAGAGCGAGGCATCACGTCTTAACCAAAGCATCAGGTTGCGTTGGGGAATCCCTTTCAAAGGAAATCAGAGTCTTCTTCCTCCAGTTTTTAGGGCTAAGAAGAGGCAAAGGAAGTTCCTACCTTTCCAAGTCCCGCAACAGCATCCTGTGCTACAAGCTGTTCCAATTCAACATGTATCCCAGCCTTCGACTTCTAAGGCTCAGCCTCAGCAACAGCATCAATTTGTCTTCCTTTCGCCGCCGTCTAACCAACAGGCCTCCTCACAGTATTCAGTGTCGCCCGCTTTTACCGGTCTATGAGAGTCGGGCATTTCACCCCTTTACCAGAGTTGCTAGGGGTGGCAGGGCTAGAGGATCCTTTCGCCAGCGCGGAGGAGCCAGAGCCCAAGGGCGAACTAGAGGTGCAAGGTCAGGCAGAGGATCCCGGCCTTCATCATCTCAATGAAGTTTCTCAGGTAGGAGGCAGGCTGTACCTCTTTCGTCATCGTTGTTGGGGGTTCAGCAGTTGGGCAAAAAGCATAGTATCCAGAGGCCTAGGCTGGAGTTGGATCAAAGGTCCTCCTCCACCCATCACCTTCTATCAGGAACAAACGCAGGAATTGATGGATTACTCCAAGGACCTTCTCCAGTAAGGGAGCAATCTCCAAGACGAACGAACTTGAAAATTTTCAGGGTCGTCTATTCAGCGTCCCAAAGAAAGAAAGGGACCGACAAAAGAAGGGTGATCTTAGACTTGTCCCGTCTAAACTTTGTACATTCGTTGCGACAAGTTCAAATGCTGACCATCTCTCAGGTGCGGACCTTACTTCCCCGTGGGGCCGTCACCACCTCTATAGATCTTACAGACGCCTACTATCATGTCCCGATAGGCTCGGCACTTCCGACCATTCCTCGGCTTCAAACTAGGGAAAGAAGCCTACTCCTTCAAAGTAATGCCCTTCGGCTGAATATAGCACCAAGGGTTTTCACGAAACTGGCGGAGACAGTGGTGCAGGAGCTAAGATCCCAGGGTATATTGGTGGTGGCGTACCTAGACGATTGGCTAATCGGGAGATGGACAAAGGCAAATGTATGAAAGCCACGGACAAGGTCATGTCTTTCCTGGAATATTTAGGGTTCAAGATCAACAGGACCAAGTCCCGTTGACTCCGGAGTCCAAGTTCCAGTGGCTAGGGATTCATTGGGACTTGGATTCTCACACTCTTTCCATTCCAGCAGGAAAGAGAAAGGAGATTGCCAAGGCAACAAGACAATTCTTAAAGTGCAAAGAGACTTCGAGAAGGAATCAGGAGAGGATCCTAGGCTCGCTCCAGTTTGCCTCAGTTCACGGACGTTCTGTTGAAAGCCAAGCTCAAGGACATCAATCGAGTTTGGCGTTCGAAGGCAAATGCCAAGTGTCGGGACAAGTTCGCCCGGATACCTCTGATTCTCAGAAAACGCCTGCGCCCATGGACAAAGGCCGCCAACCTAGCCAAGGAGTTACCGTTGCAGTTTCCTCCCCCGTCCCTAGTGGTGCATACGGACGCATCGCTGACAGGTTGGGGAGGTTATTCACAGCACGAGAAGGTTCAGGGAACTTGGTCACCTCACTTCCAAACACTTCACATCAACATTCTAGAAGCTATGGCAGTGTTTCTGACTTTAAAAAAGCTCCGTCCTCCAAAGAAGACTCATATCAGGTTGGTCCTCGACAGTGCAGTAGTAGTACACGTATAAACAGAGGTGGTTCAAAGTCAAGTCATGTGAACCACGTGATGATAGCAATCTTTTCTCTAGCAGCCAAGAACACCTGGCATCTGTCGGCTACTCACCTGGCAGGAGTCCACAATGTAGTGGCAGACGCCCTGTCTCGGTCGGTAATCCCTCTGGAATCAGAATGGTCACTGGACCAAGAATCCTTCGAGAGGGTTTGCCAAAGAGTACCAGGTCTAGAAGTAGATCTGTTTGCCACAGAGGCAAACCACAAGCTGCCTTGTTATGTAGCCCCCAATCTGGACCCTGCTGGCATACGCTACGGACGCCCTGAGCATAGATTGGAACCAGTGGTCGAAAATCTATTTATTCCCTCCAGTGAACCTTCTCCTGAAGGTGCTGCACAAGTTGAGATCCTTCGAGGCCAGGTGGCTCTCATAGCCCCTCACTGGCCCAAGAGCAACTGGTTTCCCCTTCTCCTGGAACTAGGTCTTCGCCCTCACCCTCTCCCGGACTTGAGACTATCGCAACAAGTTCAAACGAGGACTGTGTTCGATTCCTCAGGTCTTCACAAAAACCCTAACTTTATGGATTTCATGAAGTTTGCAGGTAAGAGAGCAGGCGACATTGATCCACCAAGAACATGTTGTTCTTGGAGTCAGACAAGAGAGAGTCTACGCTTCGCCAGTATGACTCAGCAGTTAAGAAATTGTCTTCGTTCTCAGAGAATCAATATCAAAGTAATGACATTGAACGTGGCCATAACCTTCTTCAGGTCTTTGTTTGAACAAGGCTTGGCAGCTGCAACAATTACAACCACTAAGTCAGCTCTGAAAAAGATTTTTCTTCTCGGGTTTGGTATCAATCTAACCGAGTCTTATTTCACCTCTATCCCAAGGGCATGTGCACGTCTACGGCCCGTTCACAGACCGTCGTCAGTGTCATGGTTCTTAATGATGTTCTTAGGTTAGCCTCGGAAACAGACAACTTCAAATGTGATTACCAAACCATTTTGCGTAAAACTCTGTTCTTATTGAGTCTAGCTTCAGGTGCCAGAATATCAGAGCTGTCATCTTTATCTAGAGATGAAGCGCATATTGAGTTCCTTTCCTCGGGGACGTGTTGCTTTCGCCAAATAAGCAATTTCTAGCTAAGAATGAAGATCCCTTGATGAGGTGGTCTCCATGGAAGATTGTGCCCGCTTCCGCAGGATCCATCGTTATATCCTGTTAAAACTCTTAAGGACTATTTATCTGGACGTCTACCTATTCCGAAGGCCCCCTTTTCATTAGAAAAGATGGTGGTACACTACTCTTAAAAGGCATTAGGCAGCAGATTTTAGTATTTTTATCAAGAAAGCCAGCCAGGGTCATTCCCCAAGGTGCATGAACATTCGGGCAATAGCAACTTCTGTTAACTTCTTCAAATATATGGACTTTGATGATCTGAAGAAGTATACTGGTTGGAAGTCACCCTTGGTTTTCAAAAAGCACTACCTTAAGTCTTTAGAGGATCTTAAATATCATGCAATAGCTGCAGGGAGGCCAGTGTCTCCCACTGCTACATCATTATAGTACCGTCCTTGTGTCATATGAATCTTTTCAATTATGCCAGCCTCATTAGCATTTTACCTACCTCAGCAAATGCCTTAGCTATTAGAATAAGTGTATAATCGTGTATAGTTTTACGTACATACAAATTATCTGTAATTATTTTATTATGTATGTGACTTGTTGCAAATGTTGCCACATGTTTGGCTATATAGTATATTTTGTAAATAAATTGTATTTTTTCCAATTCTAAACTATTTTATTATTTCCTTTGATTTCATTAATATGATTTTTTTCCTTTCAGGATAGTATAGCTTGGTGTTTCTCTGGTACAATTTCACGGAGCGACACGGCTGAGCCCAGAAAAGGGATTTTGACGTAGGAAAAATCTATTTCTGGGCGAGGAAGCCGTGTCGCCCAGTGAAATCCCCCCCTTTTTTCCTTTTTTCCCCCCCCCTTGCTGTGCACCAAGCTTCTTTGCTATCGATAAGTATGACGCCGCAGTCCCCTTCAACAGGGTAGCTGGGTGTGACCTATAGGTCGGCTCCCCGTTTTCAGGGTCTTTTGATGAGGAAAAGGCTAATTGGAGGGGTTACTGTGGTAGTGTTTAACACTCGCAGCCCAGTTCTATAACCGACACCTTTTATTTAGGTGAGCGAGTCAGAGACTTCTGACATGTCCAATTTAGCAGTTCTCTGGTATCATAGCAATATTTTACTAGAAATAGTGTTAAAGAGGACACATTTCACTGGGCGGCACGGCTTCCTCGCCCAGAAATAGATTTTTCCTACGTCAAAATACCCGTTAAAAAACTGGTACCCACTTAACTTTATCGGTCTTAGAAGCTGCTCATATTTTCTTTGTTTCTATTTCTTCTTAATGAATTATATTTCACCTGTACTTATCTTTGATTTTAATCTTAATTACTTTTGCATTTCACTCCCATTTAATTGGGCTCAATATCATTTCACTTTCTTGTTTGTTTTGTTTCACTCAATTTATGAAGTAAAATCATAATAGTTATCCATATCCCATGAAAATAAGCAGAAATGTGCAGGAATTAATTTTAATTCCTTAACAGAGTAGTGGTACCCTCGAGATACGAAATTAATCCGTTCTGAGGCGCCTTTGCATCATGAGTTTTTTCGTATCTTGAACCGCATTTTACATGCAAAATGGCTAATCCGTTCCAAGCCCTCCAAAAAAAATCCCAGTAAATTTCATAATAAAGCTAAATTGACCTATAAACAATGAAATACTACAACAATTTGGACCATTCAATACCTAACTTAATACGTACTGCTAATATGTACTACATAGTACCTGTAAATAAAGTGTATTTGTGTACATGGTATACAAGAAATACTGTACGTACATACGTACGTATGTAGTAAAATGTGGAAGCTTACCTTTCAAGTGAGGCTATCTCCGAAAGTGGCGACAGAGGAGGAGGACAAACGGCAGATACGTACACTTAACTTTACGAAACACACAATAAAATGTAAGGAAAACATAAACTAAACTTTACAAAACACATTAACAAAACTGTAACACTTAACTTTACAAAAAACTTAAAATAAAAAAAAAAAATTTTTTTTGTTCCGATACGTAATACAAAACCTCGGTCTTTAACAATAGGAAGGTAACTAGCGGCAGCAGCGGTGACGGTCTAAGCTTCGAACAAAGGGGAAGAACGGTAGTTACTGCTTGTCCGAATCGTGCGCGCCCACCCGCGCGCCCGAGAGGTGAAGAATCACTTTTGCTTTCGGCCGCGGGTGTGAAGGACGTGTTCGTCATCGCTCTCTGCCCGCTTCATCGTCGATGCTTTGTTTATATTGTGTTTTTTACTAATGGTTTGGTTTGACTTGAAAATGAAACTGTAAGACACTGTTTTCATTTTCATTACTTAATTATGAATCAACATGGAACTATCGCCGTAGAGACGGCGATTTCCGCTCTTTTCATGATTGAACCCTTGAATTATGTCTCGGTGCCGAGGGCGGGCGCACTCGCGCCGAGTCATATTTTTTGGGCGAAAGTGTGTAATTGAAAGATGTAAGTACACTTTTTCATTATATTTTGCCCTGTGCGTTCGTTGCCGAGAGCTTGATTGCGCTCGGCAAGAGCCTCTTATTTTGTATGAATAGAATGCAATGAAAAGTGGATTCGCAATGCAGTTTTCTTTTCATTTTCATTTATTAATTGCATCAAATTTAATTTTGGATCAATTTCCGCTCTTACCCCGGGAATTAATCCTTACGATTTATTGCTGTGGAAGTGAAAATAGCAAGTGCAGTATTGTTCATTTTCATATATATTTATGATAGCATCATATTATTATGGATCAAGTTTCCGCTCTTACCGGGAATTGATTTTTCCCTCTTTAAGTTCTATGAAGTGAATCGCAAGTGCAGTATTCTGTTTCATTTCATATTACTTTTCACTGCTGTGCGGGGTAGGGAAGCGAAGGTCTGCCAGGAAGTCGTCGGAAAGCTCTCCCGCGACTCCCTTGGTATCCGATTCTTCGTCTTCTTTCCTGCCCCCCCGCTCAGCTTCCTCGTATTTTGTTTTTGGGGTCTTCCTTCCGTTCTGTGGGGCATGTCTCCCCCCCCCGTGCGCGAGGGAACCCCTCTTACTAATCTGTCTGTGCTACCGCAGGTGCTACATCCGTGGGAGACGACCTTGGACAGGTATGGACCACTGCGACTGCAGGGCGTGCCTAGCATCCACGATCTGCTGCAGAGGTCTGAGCGAGGTCTGAGGGCGGTGACCTTGGAGTGGTCTCCACTACAACCTTCACGGCCGCTTATGCTGCTTCCCCCCGCTGGTCTACACTCCCCATGCTGTGTCGGTGACGCCGTCTGCCGCTTCTAGGGCCGGTCGCCGCCGTACCGAGGAGGGTATGCCGCCGCCGCCTGTGTTTTCTTCGTGTTGCCTGCCCCAGACTTCCGCTGTTCCAGCAGCTCGCCCCTGGACCGACCGCCAGTACCACGCTGGCTGACCGATGATTCTACGAGGCGATGGCTGGGCCTGCCGTACCTGTCGCTGATGTGGTTCCCGCTACTGGCTTGGCTGTCCCTTCTGTGTTTACCGCTGCCGCTGTTCCTGCCGCTCCTGAAGCTGGTTGCTGTTCCTGTCGCTCCTGGTTCCTGCGCCTGTCCATGGCTGGTCCTGCCCATGGTGTGTCTTCCCAGTCCCAGGTCCTTCCGGACAGGTGCAGTCGGGAGTGTTGCTTCGGCAACTAGGCCCGACTCTGGCCTGGATGGAGGACCTGACGACTGTCCTGCGTGAGCTGACGAAGAACGAGGAAAGGGTGTCATCTTCGTCTTCGTCTGCTGCTGCCTCTTCCCCTTCGACTTCTAAGGGGGGTCCCATAAGCCGAAGAAGAAGAAGGTGCTCCTCCCCCCCCTAAGAAGTCTCCTTCGGGAACTTCTAAGGGCCCGTCCCACCGAGGTGGGACGGGGGGTCCCTTCCTTTGCTGGTCCTCCTGCTCCTTCGGGAGCGGGGCCCGTCTCCCCTTCCGTAAGGAAGAGATAGACGGGGACCAGAGGAGTATCGGTTAGCTCTGGTACTTCCTCGCCTGGTGCTAGCGGCGATGCCGCTACGCCAGGTTCCGGCTCGGTCTCTCGTCGCGGGAGATCCCGAGTGTACGCTCTCCCTCGGGAGACCGTGCAGCCAAAGTTTCGGCGCCAGAGTTCGCTCGGCGCCAAGACCACGGCACGGAGCAGAAGGCTGGCGAGAACCGCTCAGGTGACTCTCGCCAGGCCAGCGGCCAGCTCTCGCAGCGACCAGCTGGTAACCGGGTTTTGTTATTCCCCCTAAGAAGACTCCTTCGGGAACTTCGAAGGCTCGTCACATTCCGGTGTGACGGGGGGGTTCTTCTGCTGGTCCTCCTGTTCCTTCGGGAACGGGGCCCGTCTCCCCTTCTGAGAAGAAGAAGAAGACGGGGCGGACCAAGGGTGTGCTGGCTACCGCTGGTACACCCTCGCCTGGTCTTGGCAGCTCTGCTGCTAAGCCAGGTACCGGCTCGGTTCTCGTCCGCGAGAAGTTCCGAGTGTACGATCTCCTTCGGGTGACCGTGCAGCCAAAGTTAAGACGCCTGAGTTCGCTCAGCGTCATGACCGAGGCACGGAGTCAGAGACTGTCGAAAAGAGCCGCTCAGGTTGACATCTCCTGCCCAGGCCGAGCCGGCCTGCTCTCCGGTAGCTGACCAGGCCGGTAACCCACCGTCCTGGTGGCAGTGACGGGTCTCCTGCACCGGACCCACAAGGTTGAGGCTGGGAAGAGGTCCCCCAGGTCCCCTCGACCGACGGTACCAGCCTCGGCTGGTACCAGCGTTTGACGTGCCGCTGAGGACGCTCACCGGGTCTCACCGCGAAAGCGAGCTCTGCCAAGGTCACCTGACCGCCGCTCCCACAGGGACCGGGTGCGGATACGGTGACCAGCAGCAGCTCGTCTGACGCACGGGACCGGGGTCGACGTGCTCAGTCGAGCCGCTCGCCACAGGTGAGGCTGGCACGGCCAGGCCTGCAGATCGATCCCCACTGCGGGTTGGTGATCGGCTGCAGCCCCCCACGTACGCTGGTCCTGCCAGCGAGCAGGGGGGGGAGGGGGGGGGAGCGTCAGGTCTGTCTCTCCACTACCTTCAACTTCCTCGGGCTACACCGGGAAGAGCGAGGTAGCTAGGAGATGATCGTGAGAGGTGCGCCGCTCACGATCCCGTCACGACGCCGCACGTGCCACGTATGGTCTTAGGACACAACCAGGACGTACGCGCAAGTGATTGGAGGCGACCGTCAGGGGGAGAGTGGGTAGCGTCAGTTCTGTCTCTCCGCTCCGATACCTTCAACTTCCTCGGCATACGCCAGGAAGAGCGAGGTATATAGGAGTGATCGTGAGAGATGCGCCGCTCACGATCCCGTCCACAGACGCCGCAAGTGCCAGGTTGGTCTTAGGACCAACCAGGACGTACGCGCAAGTGATTGGAGGCAAACCGTCAGGGATCTGTTGCTGGTCCTTCTTCTGAAGGAGGGAGGGTCCTGGGAGCTGCTCTTGTTTGGAGGGACTGGACGGTCCTACTCCTCAAGACGCTGTACTTCCGAGATTCAGAGTAACTTTACCCAGGTTATTGCACTGATTCGTCAGCACAACGACCGGGGGGAAGGATCGCCGCTCCCACCAGCAGAGCCCATGTCTCTGCTCGAGTCGTTTTGGGGCCCGAGAGGGAACCCAAACCGACGGTGGGTATGCCGCGATCGGTAGCTTGCCGATTCTGTCTTGAACCAGAGTCTCTCGTCTCCGGACAAGAAGGCTCTCTCAGTTCTGGCCGGTCGATCAAGCTACTTCCACCTCCTCTACTGCGACAGCGGCGTTTCTACGTGTCTTCGGACACCGTATTTAAATACTCCTTCGGTCCTCCTGAGAGGTTTCGACCTCGACGAGGACTGGAATGAGTCGGAGGACGTATCGGCTCTCTCCTGTCAGGTGTCGATCAGCCCCACCCAGACGACGTTCACAGTGGCGCAGACCCTTACCTACAGTGAGAGTTCGTAACCCTCCTCGGGAAAACAAAAAAGTTTTCTCCTGACGATACGTTTTCCCAGACTCTGAGAGGCCATCGCCGCAAGGCGATGGCTGCTCCTACTCTTCTCCAACTGCTAGTTCCACTGGGAAGGCGAGCGAGTATCCAATTCCTCCTCCCCCATTTCCCTCTCTCCTTACGGCTACGAGGGAAAGGGGAAGGATCCTACAGAGATTTCTCTGTAGGATCCCACGTTGGGGACTGCGCTACCAGGGGGGACCTTCGGGTCCTACCTGACGTAAGCCCCGGTCGTTGAGGAGGGATCCTGCCCCATTCTCGTCGATTTCCTACGGGAATCGAGAGGACCACCAGCCGATATCGTTTGACGAATTCGGTGGGGGTTTCGCAGACTGCTTAGAATTCTACGGAATTTCTAGCGCATTCAGAGTGTTAGAGTTTCTTACGATCTCCAAAACACTTAGGCGAGACCACGGTCCAAAGTGAGCGAGACGAGAATCCCCGATATGTTACACGATAATCGGGAACCTCGCCTATGCTCGAATTCCTGGAATTCTAGCATTAGGAAGAAGACTGCTGCTGAAAGAAGACTATCTCACAGTAGGCGACCAACCTGGAATAGAGAAGAACGGACGGGAATATCCAGTTTGGCTTGAACTATCGTCTTAGTATTCTGTTCACCATTGAAGCTTTCCTTCAAGGAAGACTTCTCCTTCACTCTCTTTAATAGAGAACGAAGGTGGTCGATCTCCAATCCTTATTTTGTTTTCTTGAAGGAAAGAATTTAGGATGGAGATCGTTGTTCAGAATCCTACAAATATACTACGTATATTAACCTCGCGACATGATTCTGCTAAGCAGTTTGAATGGTCCGAGGGGTAGGCGCATATCCTGGTTATTTTACGGATTGCGACTTAGACGAAAAGTATTCTAATTGAACTGCAACCCGGGTTGCCTGCAACCTCCCCAGGAGTTTCCAGTTTCAATTTTATATACTTATGGTTGTGTCACAACAACACCATTTAAGCTTTTATATTACCGAAATTCGTTTCGCTTAAATATAATTGCTCAGCATATCTTTTTATGCTCGGTGGTTCTAGCCGAAACGCATTCCTTCGTGGAAAGGATTACTTGGCAACTCAGGATGACGAGTCAGCGACAGCTACTGCGTATTGAATTGCCCGAGGCATTTCAGTATCAGCTGCCGCTTTGAGATGGACGGTTGTTTATGTCTTTCTCACCTGTTTTGATTGAATAACAACCGTATCTCTGCCCAACAATCACGGACTTAAGTCTCTGATTAACGGGGATTCTCGCATACATGAATGACCATCTACTGCTGAGAAAACGCTAGTTACCATCGTCTTCGGTATTGCGAGAATTTTAAACAGAGATATCTATTCGACTCTCATCTTTCTGTTTACCGCACGGTAACAGAATTCTGTAATAGTCCTCTTGCTGCATCGTAATCCCCCGATAAATGCGAATGATTTTTGCGGTAATCTGAGTTTGTCCTCAAAATAAATTCTTGTATTTCGGTACGAGGTGTACAATTGTTCATTGTTCACCCCGGATTAGCAGATGTATTGAAAGACATCGCCTACTCCCACACCTGCCAGCTCTACTTCCAAAAAACGTTCAGCCATGAGAAGCAGTTCTTCAAGCGGTCTCTCCCCTGTGTTTCATTACTGAATAACGCCCCGCCCTTTCATTGCACAACGAACAGCAATGAAATGGCGGTTAGCGTTTTCAGTCATTTGTAAGCACAGGTTTAGAATCTTGAGATTCCTTCTCTCGATTCAGCTGGAAGACGTAGGTTGCATTCATTGCCTACCTTCGTCTTCAACGTCACATAGTGTTGTTTTTTCTCCTTAAGCTGAGATTCAACGGTCTATGAGATTTTCTTGCCATCAGGGACCTCCGGTCTTTTGAAGGCAATTGACTTTCGCCTTTTGAGCTTATGCATTAAGAGAATCATCGCCGCGCCGTCGCCGGCATCGGTGACTAACAAATATTTTATTTGTTTGGTCTCTCAGCATAACTCTTTAAAGGGCGAAGGTCACGTGACTTACCCTGGATGCTTGACAACTGCCTCTACTGATTCCGAACCAGTCAGTCGGCAGCTGTCAGAGCGCCGAGTCAGTTACGAACTATGCTGTGGACTTAGTTCGGTTGTTCCAGAGCAATCATTACTTCGTCTTAATAGCTTGTCAGTATGAGTACTGTACATAACCAAAGTCGAGAAGAGGGATAGGTCATACGACTATTCCCTTCTTTTCGTCTTAGGTAACTGCATGACTTCTCTTGAGAAGTCAAGCACAAAGGGATGGGGATTTGTGACGCTCGATTTCGTACCGATCTTCGTAGCGAAGACTCAGAACCCTTCGGTAACTGACGATTGGTTCGAGTCCTTCACAATACCCTCCCTAATGGACTTCACCAACCGCCTCCGATACGAAGGCTATGCTGCTTTGTCCTGTGAAGGTGCGACGGAGCTGTCTGAAGAAAACTCGACACCCAGGTGGAGTGTGAACGCCTCTTCATCATTCTCTCGCGTTCCGCAAGAACTTCTCCGTGGCGCAGGTAATGAAGGCAGGCGCCTGGTCCAACCGGACGCATGCACCTCCTTCTACCTTCAGGATATTGCCCACAGTTCCTTGGATCTTTTTCCTTAGGAACCGTGGTGGTTGCTCAACACGTTGTGTAGTTAACCCGAACCCTCGCAGGTCTGAACAGCATCGAGTCCTGGTGTGTACCGAAGAATGGATGAGGAATGAGAGGTGTGACTGGCTCCTCTTCCCATCTTTTTCTTCCCTCTACCTTTGGGTAGAGGGACACGGTCGTCACCCTGCTGGGTAAGGACGAGATTCAGGTGAGCTACTCAATAGAGCACCATCCTATCCCTTTCAGTAGGGATAGGAGTAAATATCCCACCACTTCTTCCTCCAACAAGGTGAGGAAGTGGATGCCAAATTGAGACAAACCCATCATTTTATGATTGTCTCTTGCAAACAGGAACAAGTTCTTGCTTGCTGGTACGAAGAGATACGCTTGCCTCTCTCTTAGTACTTGGCCCCAGAGGTCTGACCATTGATCCTGCGGTGCACACCCCGATCAATCGGACAGAGGTTTGGATCCCTCCCTTGCTCTTACGACCAGGGAGGCACTCCAGGGTTGGACGAACACCAGTCTGTTCACCAAAAGACTCAGAATTTCCCTCCCACCAAGAAAGTGAGTCTTCCTATTGTTAAAGGACCGAGGGTTTGTATTACGTATCGGAACAAATGACAATTTGTCGAAAATTGCATTTTTCCTAACTAAAACAAACCTGAGGTCCTTTACATATAGTCCCACCTCATGCCACCCCTCACTCTGCCAACTTTTTGCATGGGCCTAAAGCAAAAGTGATTCTTCACCTCTCGGTGCGCGCTAGGCGCAAAGCGCACGATCGGACAAGCAGTTAACTACCGTTCTCCCCTTGTTCGAAGCTTACGACCGTCCCAGCTGCCGCTAGTTACCTTCCTATTGTTAAAGGACCTCAGGTTTGTATAGTTAGGAAAAATGCAATTTTCGACAAATTGTCATTTTTCTTTTTTTGATTTTTACATTTTTTTTTACTTCTTCACCACTTTCAACTTTGCTTTTTGTAGTAGTAACACTTGGTTCTTCCTTTTTGCTTACTCCTACTAAAGGCCTCTTTAAAAAATAGCTATCCAAGGGCCAAGATTGCTTTGCCTGCTTTTGACAATGTTCCTGAAACGACTCAGGCAAACTTCATATCGAACTGTGCAAGCAAATGACCTGTGTAAGCCTTTTTCAGGGTGTCTCTTTTCTACGAATGATTGCACCTTATGAAAAGCAACTAGAGCATCCTTAATTTCTGCGTTGTCATAGAGCCGTCGTTCTCCTCCTCCCCGCTGCTAGAGAACTCCTCTTGAACGATGTTATGTTGCATGGCCTCCAACTCCTTCAGGTCATCCGTCGTAGCTCCTCTTGGTGCTCCTCGAGAAGGTCATTGATGTAGTCCTTGTCGACGCCCCACCAGCCCCATGGACTTGCCGAGTGCAACGATCTCGTCAAGATCTGATTGCGGAACAGTTTCAGGATCGTCAACTGTTCCTGAATCTGCAGCACCAGCTTCCCCCATGTCGAATCCCTCGGAGTCTCTTGTGGATACAGCATCAGGCCAGAGTTTCCTCCATGAGGAATTCAAGGTTCGCCTCGAAACCTCCTGCCAAACTTGGTCGATGAGTCGGATGCATATTACGATATCAAAATGCTCCTTCCAAAATTCACACAAGGTGAGGTTTGTGGTATCGGTGATGTCGAAACATCTCTTGAAAAGATGTTTCGTATACAGCTTCTTGAAGTTCAATATCACTTGCTGGTCCATGGGTGGCAGGAGAGGGGTGGTGTTAGGGGGAAGATAAAGAACCTGATAAAAGAATACTCCACTAGGATATCTTCCTCGAGGCCAGGAGGGTGAGCAGGGGCATTGTCCAACACCAGCAGACATTTCAGAGGGAGGCGCTTCTCTTCCAAGAATTTCTTCACTGTTGGCCCGAAACACAGATTTACTCACTCGGTGAACAAAAGCCCAGTTACCCAGGCTTTTGCATTAGCCCTCCACATCACTGGAAGCTTCTCCTTAAGCATTTTGTGGGCCTTGAAGGCTCGAGGAGTCTCCGAATAGTAGATAAGTAGGGCTTCATCTTGCAATCCGCCCCACTGGCGTTGGAACAAAGTGGCAAGCGTAAGCCTTTCATTAGGCTTATGCCCGGGTAGCTTCTTCTCTTCCTCCGTGATGTACGTCCGACGAGGCATTTTTTTCCAAAAAAGGCCAGTCTCATCACAGTTGAAGACTTGCTGAGAACTGTAGCCTTCGTTGAGAGTCATCTCGTCGAACGTCTTAATAAAGGCTTTGGCCGCTTTCATGTCCGAGCTGGCCGCCTCCCCATGACGCACCACCGAATGAATGCCAGTCCATTTACGGAATTTTTCAAACCACCCATGAGAAGCCTTGAAGTCTGGGGTTGGCGTTGGTGGTCCCTTCTCCTCTGTCGTCTTCGGCCTGGGCAATCAAATCGCCGAAAATAGCGCTGGCCTTGTGGGAGATTGCCGTCTCCATTATCGTATCGCCAGCGATTTCTTTATCTTTTATCCATACAAGAAGAAGCCTTTCCATTTCATCGTGCACGTGGGTCCTCTTGCTGGACAAAATAGTCACACCCTTGGAAGGTGTAGCTGCTTTGATGACATCCTTCTGCTTAAGGATGGTGCCTATTGTCGACGGATTTCGGCCGTATTCCTTGGCGATCACACTCAATCGCATACCAGCTTCATACTTTTTAATTATCTCCATCTTCATCTCCAAAGAAAGCATCCTCTTCTTTCCGTGAATTTCAACTTTCTTGGGACCCATGACTATGTATATACTGTACGTAAATTATGTTATGTAGTACGTATACGTATGTAGTAAAGTTCTCACATGGCACGATAAAGTATATTACAAAGAAATCACTAACGAATTTACATTAATAAATGAAATCGTATAGAACGAACGAATACTGAGTGCGTACGATACCGATGATGCCGTGAAGTGGCCGAAGAAGCACACCGCTTACGTAGATGTATCACGGGAGGGATGCTGACCAATAGGAGAGAAGGATCTCATGGCGGTGATTAGCATCAGGAACCAATGGGAGAGCTCTTTCTTTCTTTATGAATAGGTAGTTTTCTTCTCATTCTCTATTTTAACGTTCAGAGTATATTTTAATTGTAATTTTTAAGTTTATTTAATTTTTATTGTAATTTTTAAGTATATTTTAATTGTGAATTTCAATTGCAGACTGATGATGTGTTGGTGACAACATGAAACGTTTCTTAATAAAACACGT
>NC_061094.1:14889176-14896676 GCF_015104395.2 Macrobrachium nipponense | reverse complement strand
AGTCTAGCTGTCTTTCTCTTCGGCCTGATATGATCTTTGTAGATATTTATTACTGAAAGTAAACTTATTTTGGGTGGTAATTTTTCAGGTCTTTTGTGTTTCACTTCTTTTGATTATTAATATAATAAAGTTTTTCCAAGCTGTAGGTATAGAGCATTCTTGCAAGCATTTTGTGTAGAGTTCATCGAGTTTTACCATTATGAAATCTCCTCCATCTATTATCAAATCATTTGTTAGACCATCTTCTCCTGCTGCTTTGTTTCTTTTCATGCCTTTTAATGCTTTCTTTACTTCTACTGTTACTTTTGTTATCGGATCCAAGGCGTTTCTATTATTTCTTTTGGTATTGGCTCAGGCGTTTCATTATTTCTATTGGTATCGGCTCAGGTGTTTCATTATTTCTATTGACAAAGTTAATTTCCTATCCACAACTGTACAGCATTCTATAGAAATCCTCAGCCGAATTTTTATCCTTTTATCTCTTTTGTTGATAATATTTCCATTTTCCTCCTTTAAAGCAAATATCTGTTGGCGCCCTGTTCCAAGTCTTCTTTTCAGCAACTTGATGCTTCTTCCCTTCTTTAGTGTTTCCTCAATTTTGGTCTGATTGTGTTTATGAATGTCTTGGGTTTTTCGTGTTTATTGTTTTGGATAGTTCTGCTAGTTCTTTAAGTTTTTGGGGTTTTCTGATAGTTTTCCTTGATCTTGTTTATGAACTTTTCCACCTATGTCTTGTGCTGATTCCAATACAAATTTTGTTAAGTTACTATTCATTTCCTCTTGCTTCCATTTCATCATGTAGCTGGGAGTATCTAACTAATTAGTATTGCTAAACTAAACTCATCAGATTTTTGTCTTATTACAGGAGTGTTTATTTTCTTAAAATTTGTTTTTCTCTTTCCTTCCTTGGATGTAGATAAATGTTACTTCTCACCATTCTATGGTCGTTTGACTTTTAACTTGTTTAACATTGTTACATCTTTAACTAAATTAACTTTTTCACTGAGAAAAATCTATTTTTCACCGTTTATGCTTCTCCATGTCCATTTTCCATGTTCCTTTTTATAAAAAAAAAGGTGTTTAAGATTTTTAGATTGTTTCTTTCAGAAAATTCTACAAGCATATATGTCTTTTCTGTCATTTCTTGTTCCTACTCAGAATTTACCTACAGCTGATTCTCCTCTCTTCTTTTGACCTACTTTAGCATTGAAATCACCCAAAACATATATGATCTTATAGTTCCCTGAGTAAAATCAAAATTGCGACTGAATGACAAAAATTTTTTTTGATAGATCTTCTTAGACAATTTCTACCAAGGCAAGAAAGACAGATACTTAACAAAAATATTACTGTTTAATTCGGCTCTGGGTCACCCACGTATTTTCTTCAAGGTTGTTTGCCCAAATGTCTACTGTCATTATGAAATTGAAAAAGAACTTGTTCCTTTGGTAAATCTGCTTCGTAATAATTCCAGTCTCTCTCTCTCTCTCTCTCTCTCTCTCTCTCTCTCTCTCTCTCTCTCTCTCTCTCTCTCTCTCTCTCTCTCTCTCTCTCTCTCTCTCTCATGGACTGTTTTAGTAACTTTTACTTCATTTTTATTCGAATTCCAGTCTCTCACTCTCGTTTTATGTTACTTTATATCTATTCGAATTTCTCTCTCTCTAGCTAAAAATTCAGCATTGCTTCCAATCAAGCCTCTGCTGTTATGCTGTGTTGCATGTTTGTACCTTGCTTTCATTGTCATAGTTTCTATAATCATGATCATAGCCCAAATTATACTAGTTATGTACTATCGTTGTATGGCTCCCATAAACATCTCTCCTATTTAGCCAATACAGTGGCCCCCCTGTATTCGCGTTCTCCAGATTAGCAGTTTTCAAATTTTTCTGGATGGACCATATCTAACCCATTATTTGCTGTGAATTCGTCTATTCGCGGGGTTTTCTGACGATAAATAATTACTAATTAGTGTATTTTGATGTTACTTTCATGCCTAAAATAAATTTTTATGATACAAAAATGATTTACTAATTTTCAAATATTAATACTGATCAATACTGTATTAGTAAGTTTAATAAGATTAAATAATATCACTTAATAACAATAATAATTCTCTCTCTCTCGCATGTTTGTACCTTGCTTTCATTCTCATAGTTTCTATAATCATGTTCATAGCCCAAATTAGACTAGTTATGTACTATCGTTGTATGGCCGTAAACAGTGGCCCCCCGTATTTGCGTTCTGCGGATTCACGGATTTTTCTCTGGACCATAGCTACCCATTATTTGCGGTGAATTCGCCTATTCGTGGGGTTTTCCGACGATAAATAATCACTAATTAGTGTATTTTATTTTCATGCCTAAATACATTTTTATGATACAAGAATGATTTACTAATTTTAAAATATTAATATTGATCAATACTGTATTAGTAAGTTTAATAAAATTAAATGATATCACTTAATAACAATAATAATTCGCTCTCTCTCTTACAGAGATGTCTACTTTTTGTATGCTAAATGATTTACTGATTTTCGAATATTAATATTAATGTAAAGAGCAATCACTTCAATAAAGAAAATACTACAGTGAATTAGTAAGATTTTAGTTTATAAATTTTAAAAATTATGTAAGAACGAAGGAAATCCCAATCTTCACGCATCTTTCTTCGAACTCCAGCTCTCTCTCTCTCTCTCTCTCTCTCATCTCTCTCTCAATCTCTCTCTCTCTCTCTCTCTCTCTCTCTCTCTCTCTCTCTCTCTCTCTCTCTCTTTACTGAGGTGAGAGATTTTTATGGTACAGTATGTATAATATGTTTATTAATATTTTCAAATGATAATAGTAATAATAATAATAGTACCTCGACATACAAAAGGCTCTACTTACGAAAAATTCGAGTTACAAAAGCAAATACGAAGATTTTTTTGGCTCTACATATGAAAATAGTTCAAGTTACGAAAGGTTGTTGCTGTAAAGTCCCGAGAGTTCGCCCGGACCACCGAGAACAATTTTAAAACGCGTCCGCTGCCTACTGAGTAAACTCGCCACCATCCTCCCTGCTCTCCCATTGGTTCCTGATGCTAGTCACCGCCGTAAGATCCTGCTCTCCTATTGGTCAGCATCTACCACATGTGCTCTATGTATTCTATTGGTAAAAGGATGCTGTAAATTGAAAAACTTATTCATGCAATGCATTTAATAAAAAAAAAGTAACATTAGGTAAAGAGTAGAATAAATAGAAATGAATGGTTATTATACTGTTTTGGTAGTTTCAGTAGTTGAGGAGAGATATGAAAAATTTTGATTACTGTACGTACTGTGTGCTAGGTGAACGTGGTTGCTTGGCGATCGTTTCGGTACTCGTAAGTGCTGAACGTAAACAGAAGGTTGGAGGCTTTTTTTTTGTTTTTGTTTGATTGTTTATTATTGTTAATGGTTACTTAATAATTATTTGAAATGAGTACATGCAATACATTTGATAAAAAAAATTGTGAATTAGATATCATAAAATATAAAATAAATCGGACTGCTATCATCAAAGCCAACAAATACGTATTTTCTAGAATTCTTCTGTTTTAATATTATGTATGATTCCATTATAGCTGTCAGTCACTCGGTATCTCCATTAGGTAAAGATAGAATAAAGAATAGAAATGAATGGTTATTATATTGTTTGGTAGTTTCATTAGTTGAAGAGAGATACTAATGAAAATTTATGGCTTACTGTGTTCCTAGGAAAAGTGATTGCTTGGCGATCGTTCGGTACTTGTAAGTGCTGAATGTAAACAAAATTGGTTGGAAGGTTTTTTTTTGTTTGTTTATGTATTATAGTTAATGATTAATTAATAATTATTTGAAATGAGTACATACTGATTATTTATACATTTTTATTGGCATATTCTAAGCTTTTAGCTTCTTAGGTTAGATGTCAGAATCATAGACTAGGCTACAATACAACTGCTAACATAGACTAGGCTTTTTGCTAAGGGACATATGCTAAAGTCCTAATATATGCAGTAAAAATGGTTAAACATTACATGCAGTTGAATATTACTCAAGTATGTACAGTATTTTGTTGCCCTTTTTTGGAATCATATTTCTTCCTCGGTCGGATTGGCGTCGTAACCCTAGAAATATGTGTTGTAAGGCTGGAATATAATTTTCTGGAGTGTTTTGTAGGGCTTGGAACGGATGAGGCATTTTACATGTAAAATGTGGTTCAAGATACGAAAAGCTCATGATACAAAGGCCGCCTCGGAACGGATTAATTTCGTATGTCGAGGTACCACTGTAATAATAATAATAATAATATAATAATAATAATAATAATGGTAATAATAATAGTAATAATAATAATTATAATAATAATAATAACATTGGGGCTGGTCAGTTGTTGGATGGGTGACTGCTCTCCTCGGCGTTGATTCCTTGGGAAAGGATCTTTACCATAATTTCCTCAGTCTACTCAGCTGTAAATGAGTACTACCTATCCCTGATGGGGTAGGGTCCAGCTATGGGTTAAATAGCAAAACTCAGCAATGATGGAAAGAAATGAAGGAATAAACGACAACGACGTAAATGGAACCTCTGGCAACAGAGGAGCTTCGTCCGGCAACCAGGTATTCAACCCAATTGAAGGAGAAGACAGTCAGGTACTTGGAGGTCGTCATCCAGCAACTGATCACCACAACAACAGTAATCAACAGCCTGAGATTGGAGCTACAGAGGCAAAAAGGAAGAAATGGACAAGAGAAGAAAATAAGGAAATATGGAGATGCTACATCAGAAAGCAACCCGACGGAGAGAGGATATAGAAGAAGATTGGTCAACATCTGGAATGAGAGGAATAACACCCCACAAACCGAGCAGAGGCTGGCAGACCAAGTAAGGAACATAAAGAAAAAGAACTGGCTCTCCCCAACAGAAAGAGAAGAACTGGCGGAAAGGGAAATGTCACACGACAACGAATTACACGAAGACGAACTGAGAGACGATGCCACAGAGGACGACAGGGAGGATGAGTATCAAACAACGACACACTAAGAACACACCGACGAAGTAACAGAGAGGACGGAATGGGTAGAAAAGATTAGACAATGGATGGAGCCAGATACAGAGAGAACAAAGATCCCCTCCATGAAAGCCTACAACACCAAGAAATTAAGGGAGAAAACAAGTGAGGTCAATGAAATAATGGGCATAATACACACCACCAGTATCACAGAAACAAATAACTTGACATATGCAGGAGCAAGATTAGTAGCAGAACTGATGGGATTCGAACACACCAACACCATTAGCCAACCCAACAGAAACCAAAACAGCAACCTCCTTGGAAAAGGCGCCTGGAAAAGCAAATCATGGTAATGAGATCTGACTTGAGTAAACTGAAAGAGATGGCAGAAAAAAGGCTAAGAAGCAAGAAAACAAGGAGGAGGAACTCAACGAGAAATACAAAGTACAAGAGAGAGGACTAAACAACACAATAGAAGATGTAAAACAGAGGCTTAAGGCCAAAGCACATAAGATCCAACGGTACATGACAGGAATAAGGGATACCAACAGAACAAACTATTCAGAACCAACCAGAAAAGACTATACAGCCAACTAAGAGGGGAAGACAACCACCCAGAAATTCCTGAAGCCGAACCAAGTAAGAGACTCTGGGAAAACATATGGAGCAATACCGTATCACACAACAAACATGCAACATGGCTCCAGGAAGTCAAGGAAGAAGAAACAGGGAGAATAAAACAAAGATTCACAGAGATCACGACAGACACAGTCAGACACCAACGAAAGAAAATGCCCTAAACTGAAAGCCCCAGGTCCCGATGAAGTCCATGGATACTGGCTCAAAAACTTCAAGGCCCTACACCCACGAATAGCAGAACAACTCCAGCATTGTATCTCAAATCACCAAGCACCCAAATGGATGACACAGGAAGAAAAACATCCTTAATACAAAAAAGACAAGAGTAAGGGAAATATAGCCATAAAAACTACAGGCCTATCACAATGCCTACCAATAATGTGGAAGTTACTAACAGGTATCATCAGTGAAAGGCTATACAACTACCTAGAGGAGACAAACATCATCCCCCACCAACAGAAAGGCTGCAGAAGGAAGTGTAGGGGCACAAAAGACCAGCTCCTGATAGATAAAAATGGTAATGAAGAACAGTAGGAGAAGGAAAAAAAAAAAACCAACCTAAGCATGGCATGGATAGACTATAAGAAAGCCTTCGACATGATACCACACACATGGCTAATAGAACGGGCCTGAAAATATATGGGGCAGAGGAAAACACCATCAGCTTCCTCAAAAATACAATGCGCAACTGGAATACAATACTTACAAGCTCTGGAATAAGACTAGCAGAGGTTAATATCGGGAGGATGGGATCTTCCAGGGCGACTCACTGTCCCCACTACTCCCTCGTAGTAGCCATGATTCCCATGACAAAAGTACTACAGAAGATGGATGCCAGGTACCAACTCAAGAAAAGAGGCAACAGAATCAACCATCTGATGTTCATGGACGACATCAAGCTGTATGGTAAGAGCATCAAGGAAATAGATACCCTAATCCAGACTGTAAGGATTGTATACTGGGGACATCAGGATGGAGTTTGGAATAGAAAAAATGCGCCTTAGTCAACATACAAAAGGCAAAGTAACGAGAACTGAAGGGATAAAGCTACCAGATGGGAGCAACATCAAACACATAGATGAGACAGGATACAATACCTGGGAATAATGGAAGGAGGGATATAAAACACCAAGAGATGAAGGACATGATCAGGAAAGAATATATGCAGAAACTCAAGGCGATACTCAAGTCAAAACTCAACACCGGAAATATGATAAAAGCCATAAAACACATGGGCAGTGCCAGAATCAGATACAGCGCAGGAATAGTGGAATGGACGAAGGCAGAACTCCTCAGCATAGATCAGAAACCAGGAAACATATGACAATATACAAAGCACTACACCCAAGAGCAAATATGGACAGACTATACATAACACGAAAGGAAGGAGGAGAGGACTACTAAGTATGAGGACTGCGTCAACATCGAGAAACAGAGCACTGGGGCAATATCTGAAACCCAGTGAAGACGAGTGGCTAAAGAGTGCATGGGAAAGAAGGACTAATAAAAGTAGACGAAGACCCAGAAATATACAGAGACAGGAGAAAGACAGACAGAACAGAGGACTGGCACAACAAACCAATGCACGGACCACAATACAATGAGACAGACTAAAAAGAACTAGCCAGAAGACAATTGGCAATGGCTACAGAGGGGAGAGCTAAAGAAGGAAAACTGAAAGGAATGATAACAGCGGCACAAGATCAGGCCCTAAGAACCAGATATGTTCAAAGAAAAGAACGATAGATGGAGTAACATCTCTCCCATATGTAGGAAGTGCAATACGAAAAATGAAACCATAAACCACATAGCAAGTGAATGCCCGGCACTTGCACAGAACCAGTACAA
>NC_061094.1:14876676-14886676 GCF_015104395.2 Macrobrachium nipponense | reverse complement strand
ATGTGAAGAGGTCTGATGCCTTGATTATTCAGTCCAGCGACACCTAAAAGAAAACATAAGGGCCATGTGTATTTAACATAACAGTGCTGTGCTATAAGCATCTACACCCATAAAATCAGAAAAGTTTAACAGAGCAAACAATTGCTGTATTCTAAATTTGCATGTTTACATTCTGTAATGTGCGAAGTTTTTTCTGGATGGTAGGGCAGTATAGCCAACAGCTGCACTTTTTTTTCTTTTATACTGACAGTATAACCAATAGATGTACAAACTGCATCTATTTCTCAAAATGAGAATGTTCTCCTATAAATTTGTACTATGGTACAACTGACACATTTTGGATGAGACAACTGACACATTTTTAATTGGCATTCAAACACAGTTATAGAAACCAGTACCCTTATTGAAAGAGCAGTACCTGCGCATATGCAACATAAAATTTTTTAGGGAATTTGAATGCTATGTCGCAAGCACTGCTGCTCATATGTTTCTGATATTATTCCACAAGTAACTGTTATTTGTTCTGAGATGATTTCATCCACAGATTTTACATTATGCAAAACAGTGAGGCAAATACCAAGGAAGATAAAGCATACAGTACTGTACTTGGTTCAGTTTGCTACAGTTGCATGTTTTTTTTTCAGAGAATACATCCATAAATCATTTGATGCATCGGGCATGAATAGGCCTGTTACTTACCAGGTAGTTGATGGAGGTACGCAAAGATCGAAACGTATGTTGGTTGATAGCAGAGGTTACTCGTACACAGTGAAGGTATTGTTATAGTAGCAGCATATTACTAATTTAGTTTTTGTAGTGTTGTAGATCCTCAAAAGTTCCTGCATGTTCATGAAAAATCATTCTTCCATATATTAGTATTTTTAAGCTAATTATATAATTAACACAATTCACAGTATTCTAATGGCATGTAAGTTAGTGAGTTATGTACTAATTAAAAGCCCACATATTACTACACTTGTAGTTTTCAGTTGATTGCATCTTTTGATAGAAAGCCAGTTTAAAGTTAAGACTGAGTCATTATTTGTAGTTATATTTTTCCCCAGAAAGTTTTTTAAATATGCTTTGGCATAAAACTAATCATACAGCATTTTCAAAATACAAACCATTGGCTTAAGAATGTGAAGGCAGCATTGCTTTAAACCAATTCCAAAATTCAAAATGCTTTTTTATTAGTGATAAGTTATTTTCTGACACTGCGTCGGTTTGTTGTTTTGGTAATTTCACTTTGGACTTTTGATTGATTGATTGATTGATTGATCATGGAATTTAGGGCATAGTCCAAGCCAAGCACTGGGACCTTTGAGTAAATGTCACTGATTATGGTTGATTGCACATTTTTTGACAATTATTGTGAAATTGCACCATTTTTTATTTAATTTTTTAATTTTTTTTTTTACAGCTAGTGCTTGATTTATGCTGGAGCTTCGATTTTTTGTAGTTGTAGTATACGGATGTTTAATATACCTATGTATATTTATTGCTTTGTTTCGCCATATTTTTTTTTTTTTATTTTATGGTATTTTGTGTCCTCCTGTGGATGAAGATCAGTCGAGTGCTAATTTAGTTGCTAGTGGCTTCCCATATTTCTAGGTTATTAACGTAGAAATATACTGGTATTGTGATTCATAATCTTACAGAATTTCTTCTGTCAAAATGACAAATTTTAAAAGTAATTTGTATTTTTCCTAATTAGACAAACCATAGGTCCTTTACAATAGGAATTATTTCAGCACAGCTAGTAAACAGCCATTTAACTTTAAACAAGGTGATGGAGTACGTAGTTAACTACTGAAACAAGGTGATGGAGTACTAGTTAACTACCGACTATGGGCGGGAGTCCTGTCCCCCAGTCGAGTAGCTGAGGTGGGACTATAATTTGTAGGGGACCTCAGGTTTGTATAGTTAGGAAAAATACAAATTACTTTTAAAAAAATTCATTTGTTTATACAAATGACAGCATATAAACCATCAGTCCTTTACAATGCTAGGAAGACTTATTTCTTGGAGGGAGGATTCTGAGTAAGCTTCTGAACTGACTGGAGTTTGCCTCACCTGAGACACCTTCCAGGTCATGTAAGAGTAAAGGAAGGAGACCAGCTTCTGACATGTTGAACAGAAATGTGAATGACTGTATGTTCACATGCCAGACTTCTGGACATTTCAAATTAATGTTTGTTGTAGCAACATTGCTTCGAAAAAGGCTTGATGAACCCAGATGTCAAGAGACAATAAAAATAGGGATAACCAATGGGTTTGTTTTATCGTTAGCAATTCTCTCCCTTGCTAGAGAGAGGGGAGGACTTGCATCTATTAATCTATTTTAGATTATAGGTAGGGTGCTCAGTTATGTAGCCTTGCCTGCATGACCCTCCCAGATAAAAGATAAAGAGATAAAAGAGATCAGGGAAGGAGCCAGTCACCCACACATGTTCGCGCTTTGGCCATCAAACATCTTAGGCAAGATTGCAAACGGGCCAAGGAAAAAAGGAGTCCCAGGGCTTGTGGGCAGTGTCCTGAAGGTAGAAAGATATGAGAGTGGACAGTTTATGCCACTTTCTGTCTTAATATCAGTAAAACCGACAGGTTCTTCGGAGTCCAAGGGATGGAACAATGTCTCTATATCATCGTGAGGTACTTGGACTGGCCACATGTTGGCTGTCTTTCCAAAAGGCTAGTGAAGACGTGTTTTTGAACACACTTTTTTTTTCTTTCTTAGTCAGAAAAGTACTAAAGAGGAATTATCAGCACTCAGGCTTGAGATGTCAAGTCCTCTTGAAGATAGTACTGAAGCACAAACTGGATACAGTAGTATCTTGTACAATTAATACTAACCAGTTTGAGACCGGACTGAATGTGACTCGAAAGTCTTGCTGCCAGTTCCAACTCAAGTATGTCAGAAACCTCATCTCCTAGAGTGCAATAGTCTGGCTGGAGCCCTAGGCCTCTACAGACAAGAAGACTAAGCAGGAGACCTCCTTCTTTAAGTAGCTTACCTGTGGGTTTGCATCACCTGTCTGTGACCCTGGTACCATTCCGATGCAACAACATGTTGGGGTTGATGCCGTGTTTGAGCGTTGGACCTTCACTCTCTCTTGTAAGTCGGGCCTGGGTCCATAGACTGGGGGACCTGATTGGTGTTACAGGGGTCCATTGGACTGTGTGCAGCAATAGAAGAACCTTAACCTGCCCAGAGGAAAAGAATCCCAAGGCTGAAATTGGTGACCATGGGGTCTTATCGGAGTCCCTTGCACCTCTGGTGACACGTGTATCCACAGAGTCTGTGTGCCTGTAAATCCTGTGGCACTACAATAGATGCTACCAATACACAGGGATCTGAGGACCCCCGTGCACTGGTGGATTCAATAATGAAAATTGATATGAAAATATAGTAATTTGTGGATATTTCTTGGAAAAATATCGCAAATATGTGAATTTCCTGCAAATAATGGGGCGATATGGGCCATAGAAAAATCTGTGAATAGGCAAGTCCACAAATGTCGAGAACACGAAGACGTGCGGTCCACTGAAATCTTTCTTCTGTTATAATTTTTTCAGACACACTGGTAGTAAAAAGTAAAACTGATGATCGATCCATTCATGATTTGGGAGCTTCAGGTCAATGGCTTCTCAGGATGCTGTTTTGGTGCCAGACTCTTCTTCCTTCTTTGTCTACCAGACATTCTGGGTTTGCCAGTCCATTTTCACGTCATTAGTCTGACATGCGGGAGGTATATTTGCGTAACATTGATTAAGCATACAAGTTACAGTAATCAGTCGGTTTTTTCTAGTTTGGGGTTGGCTTTGGTGCCACGCCATGCTAGGGGGTCAAGTTTGATTTCTTGTTCTCCGCTGGCATTGTGCAGTCCCCTTCTTTTGTGCCTCAAGCTCCTCACACACATTCTAGAAGTGTCTGAAAACACGTTCATGATAGCATGCATTCTCCTTGGACATTATAGATTCCTTTCCAGTTGCCTCATATATATGTCAGGTCTTTTTAGCCTTATTTGAGGTGCTCTGGGTCTCCTCTAATGTGTCAAAACTCAATGCCTTCCCTGAACAGGCAAGTGATCATACGCCTTTGATTGCTACTGCTTCAGTAACACAAAGTACTAGTTTGACACCAGCTACCTCACTGTGGCCACTTCCGGCAATTTTGGTGTTGGCACCAACTGCCGCACTGTTAGTGCCAGACCACACTGATGCCAAGGTGCAAATTGTCACTCATTCTTTCTTTTCCATTAAAGGAATTTTTGCTTCAAATTTAAGTCTCTTTCAGAGGAGTGGAAACTTCTGCCCTCCTCTAGTTATTCCCTCTTTGAATCCCGATCTGATTATTATTAAGAAAGAAGAAAATAAATGAATAAGTAGATAAATACAGATGACCACCGGTATTCGCGGGGGATGCATACCACAACCCCCTTGCGAATAGCTAAAATCCACATGTACTTGACACCCCTCTAAAAATGCTTTTAATTGCCTATTTTGGTAATTCAAACACCAAACCAAAACCCTCTAAGAATGCTTATACGTACCTGAGTTATTTAATAGTTTTATCACAAAAAATGCATTTAGTCACAAAAATTATATGAAAATACAGTAATTAGTGAATATTCTATAAAAAAAATACTGCAAATAAGCAAATTGTCTGCGAATAATGTGTACATATGTTCCAATGCGAATTTTCTGCAAATAATGTGTATAGATGTTTCCCCCCATAAAATCTGCAAATCTGGAACGGCAAATAGGTGGATGTCCACTGTAGATAAAAATTTATTAAAATGCAAGAAGAATAGTATTAGAATAGTAATGCATTACATTTTCCCTTGAACTTCTGCAGTCCAATTGCACGACATCCTCTGGGAGGCTGTTCCATAGTGAGGCAAATTTACTGTATATTGGTTGCTGTTGGTCAGGGAATCTGGTTGCTCTTAGCAGATAAAGGGATCATGGATCAACTGTGAATGTGAAAGATATCTGTTGAAATACAACATATGAAAAGTGATAAACTAGAGACCATCTGTTGATGGTCCAAGTTATAACTGGTATTACAGTATTAGGAAAACAAAAGAAAAACCCAACCACCACAAACCAAACTACTCTATCTAAAAGAGATAAATCTGGCAGAAGCAAACATCCACACCAGAGTTCGGTATTCTGGTAAAGGAAGCACAAATGACCTAAAAAAGGTTGCATTGATTTTATCACTGTTATAAATAGGTAGTATATGAGGCCTTATGAACAATACCTAACTTTCATGTGGCATTTGCTGAAACTTCCATTGGAAGTTTCTTAAAAGTTAGAAGAGTCAAAAGTTACACCTATAATAGTTAAAGCTTCTGACTCATTCTGCAAAATTCCTTCCACCTGAAGGGGTGGTTGTGGTGGGAAATCTATACGAGATCTGCTAATCAATACATGATGTTTTCGTTTTACTGGAGTTCAGCTACATATCTCACTGTCTACCCATTCCCTGATCTGGGCCATGTCCCTCCTGAGGCAGAGGGCTGCTTCATTTCTCATAATTGGAGATTTTACTACTCCTGCAAGTGTGTATCATCAGCATACTGAACAATCTTGTTTTCAAGGTCAACAACCATATCACTTGTATACAGTAAGGATGCACTGATACCAAATTTTTGGCCAATACCGATACCAACTTTTGAAACCAATACCAATACCTGTTACGTCTATATTACTGTTATTTAGGGGAATATATATTGTTACTAAAATCATTCTTGTTCTCTGGTTACTGTATATTAAAGATTCAAAAGTTGAAAAGGGAGATTTGATATTTTTTCTGTGATGAAATTCATTTTGTCAGAGGATTTATTAAATTATACTTAAAGCCTTATTAGTTATGACATAAATTAGGTTATGTTGGTTGTTCTTTATGTATGGTTGTAAAAAGTTCTTAGTTTAATAAAGTTTTGTTTAGAGCAATCTTAGTTACTTATAATATATTTGCACTTATTCACTTTTAATTGATATTTTGTTTCCAACAGCGTCACAAGGGTGCTCACACTTACTGGTGCTGTACTCTTCGAACCAAATATAAAAGATGTAGAGCAACTGTTTCCCAATCAGGTGATAATTTCAAAGTTGGTGGACTTGACCATTGTCATGATGCAAAACAAGGGAATGTTGCTTCTCGCATATTGTCTTATAAGGTACAGTAGTTTATTTTGTTTTTTAAAACATGCTAAATTATTATTAAAAAAATAAAAATGAGAATATTCCAAACATGTAGAATCTAAATAAGTACGTATCTGTAGATTTTTAATACCCAAGTATAAAAATTGTTTAAGGAAATTAAAATGTCATTTTATTCTCAATTTTAGATTAAAGAGGAAGCTTGCAAGGATTTCAGTGCATCTGCTTCTACAATAGTTGATAAAGTGGTCTCACAGTGTGTAAACCTTGAAAAGCCAGACTATGACATGCTATTCCACAATAATTTGATTCGCAAAGCCAACAGAGTTCGACAGAAAATGAAGCAAGATACTTCATCAGGCCCAGAGTTTGAGGTCTGAATGAATGTTAATAATAAAATGTGCATATGTATAGTATACAAACAAATGATAGAAGATGAAGGAAAATTTTAGGTCTGAATAAAAGTTGATCATGAAAAGTTCACATATAAAGGACAGAAAATGAAACAAGCTTCTTCATCTAGCCAAGAGGTTGAGGTTTAAATGAAAGTTAATGAAGAAAGGTGCATATATGTATGACAAGAAAGGAAGCAGGATACTTCATGGATTCTCGAGTGTGAGGTCTGACTAAAGGTTAACCAACAAATGTGCATATGCCAACAATGGAAACTGAAGGACGATACTTCATCAAGCCTAGAGTTTAAGGTATGAATAAACATTAATTATGAAATATTCTTCTTTCCCACCATTATCCCTACATTAAGGGGTTGGTTGCCTGATGCGCCTTCCCCACTGCTTACTATCAAAGGCATCATCCTCCACCAAACCTCTTCTCTCCGTATCTTCCTTCACTTTATCTCGCCATCTAATTCTCTTTCCCTCTCAATCTTCTTACTCTGACAGGTTCCTCCCAAGCCCTCTCCACTCTCCTTGTCATCCATCCTCAAAACATGCCCATTCCATCTCAACTGTGACTCTCTTATCACCTTTGTAATCTTTACCAAGCCTGCCCTTCCTATTCCATCATTTTCCAATCTCTCAAGCAGCAATATTCCCGTAATCCACCTCAGCATTCTCATCTCTGTTCTCTCAAGCTTTACTTCCTCTTTTCTTCTTAGAGCCCGTTTCTGCTCCGTACATTAACACTGGTCTTATCACTGAGTTATATATCTTTACTTTTAGCTTGATTTGGGCATTCTCTTATCACATATCACTCCACTTCCCCCATGCAGCTTTTATCCTACTATCAACTTCAGCCTCACATCCTCCCTCATGGCCTAAAGTAGATCTTCAATATTTAAACTTTTGCACCTGTTTTATAATCGAGTCTCTTCTTTTTTGTATTACTATTCTGTCTCTATCTTCTCTACTGCTCAGCAAAATGTTAAATCATGAAATGTACATTTACAAATAAATCATGAAATGTGCATTTACAAATGCAATACAAACTACTGTTCTACAAAAGGTTTCCATTATCACTGAGTGAAATAATGGCCCAGTGCCTAAAGAACCATGTTTTGATATTTTGGTATGGTTAAAGCTGTTCCATGGTTGGGTTGCTGGGAAGGGGGTAGCATGCAAATTGGGGATTGATGTTGCTTTTCCTATACGATCATCTTCTTGTTAAAGTACATGACAATGGCTGATAGAGAAGTCTCCTGTCTATGTTCGTGGTTCATTCGATAAACTAGTGTACTCCTACCATTAAAGATAATGGTAATATAAGAGTATTACGATCTCGATTCTCGAGATCGACAGGTTCTTAAAAATAATAAGCAATTGGGCTGAAATGACTGACGACAGGTGACAAACAAAGGAGGGAGGAGCATAACAAAACCAAAAAGTTACCTTAAAATTAATTTATTTACAAGAGTTAAATACATAATGTACAGTGAGTCAAGGTTCTGGGTGGCAAAAACAAAAAATTATAAACAAACAATAATAATATGTAAAACCAGTCGAAGAATCAATAAAATCCACCCTTCAATAATAAAGCCAAAATAATGACAAAATAGGCTGTATAAGGGCAATAACAATCTATAAACATAATCAATAGAAATAGGCAGCATAATAAATAATTAAAATTAACACTGAAGCGGCATAATGATACTCAGAGCAAAATGGGAACACTTCCTCAAACAATGAGGACAACAGTCCAATGCTGGACGATCAAGACAGAGCCGATACGGCAACCACCTCGTCCTTGGAGACAGTATGGACGTCCTCTTCGAATGCTGGACGATCAAGACAGAGTTGATACAACAACCATCTCGTTCTCAGATACAGTATGGAGGTCCTCCTCGACCACTGGACGATCAAGACAGGGTTGATACAACCACCAACTCGTCCTCAGATACTCTCCGCTGCTCTGCTGCCAAGACTCTGCCTCTCTGAACCTGACTGGTCGTTCTGCCCTCCAGAACCTAACTGACGAAGTTTGACGCCATCCAACAGACGTCAACTCGCCAGCAATTAAAAACAAAAACAAAGGAGGCAACAATCCACCAATGGAACAATCGGCAAACGATTGTTCCTAACAAATTGTTCCTAACAAAGAGGGTTTAGACGCTCTGAAATTATGGCAATGTAATAGAAGGTGGAGACAGAAAGTCCTAATTCAAAGAACATTAACAATCCAAGGAATATTATTTATTGTTCCAAAGCTCGGGCTAGTATAACACCATGATTGTTATGTATCATCCTAAAGCCAAGGTACCTTCATTCTGTGTGGGACTTGGTTTTTAGCCACTGAAGGGAAAGAATGGCCTGGGGCTGAACTATGGCAAACCCAAGCATACATTTTATAACCGGACTATTGTTGAAACAGAACAAAATCAATAAATATATTGTTAGGAACTCTGTTGTCCTGATAAGTACATAGCTATTAGTTTCTACTTTACGGTAGCTAAAAAATTTGAAATGCACGGTAGCGCTCTTTTGTTTTGGGTGTGGGTAACTATCTCCACCCCACTTTTGGGAAGGAATAGGTACAACAAACCAGAAAAGCTAATTTGTTTCTGCTGATTAACAACTTAACATTGGTTGTTAAGCAGCTCTTGGAATTTGGGTTCACCAAATGGTTGTGTTTTTTGCCACCTTTGGTGATGTATTCTGTTCATTGGGTAGCACTAATTGTATTAGATTAACTCATTATTTTGAATTGTTAACTGATTGTGACCTTTGGATTTGGATCTAGTACATCAAACTCTGGTATGTCTGGTTTTAGGTTTTGCAGCCTTTGCCGTACTTCAGCTAAATATGACAATCACATTGTGTTTATGTGTTAGGTAGACTTGCTTTTTGACTATTTCTTGTGATGAATGCAAAACTGTGACCAGAGAAAGTGGCAGGTTTTAGATGCTCATTCAGCAAAACTTCAATGTGACAGGAATAGAAAGGCAGCTGCTAGAGCCGAGGCTAGGGCTTCTTCTTGTCAGGTTAATTTGCCTAATGTTGATGTTGTAAATTTACCTGCCCCTTCAATGCCTATGACTGCCTTTTTCCCTATAACTAGCCCTCTTGACTTTTCCTTCTACAGTAATACCCCAAACTTTTGCGAGGTTAAGTTCCAGACCCCCCCATGCAAGGAAAATTTTCCTGTAAGTTTGGCACAGTCTCAAAAAATGCTAATAAATGCTTACTTCTTGAGTTTGGACACTAAATATAACCCTAATCATGCTCCCTAAATATTAAGCTAACTTTTCCATGAAATTAAGTTACTGTAATTTCATTTAAAAGTTAGCTCAATACATTACCCTTAAAAAAGAAATAAATGGTTGGTAAAAATATAGGTGTGTGTGGAGATTACATACGTACTGTCGGCCAAAAAA
>NC_061094.1:14794176-14871676 GCF_015104395.2 Macrobrachium nipponense | reverse complement strand
GGGGGGAAGGGGGGGTGTGGATAAGTTTAAAACTTTGTCTTGTTGCTCAAGATTATTCCATGCGCTATTGTCTATTAGGTTACTTAACTTGCGTAAAAGTCTGTTGGAATGAGTCACGCTATTATAGGCAGCAATGTTGGAATGAGTCACGCTATTATAGGCAGCAATCTCGGAACAGAATGAAATCAGATACCTGTATATGTGGTCTGTAGTGAGGAGGCGAAGATTAGACTGAGTTCCATATATCACTCTGCGTAGCACGAAGATGTCGTTTTTCGTACTGGTGATTCTTTCTTCCAGGAAAATCTTGTGTGATAGAGGGAAGGGGTCTGATTGCAGAGTCCATCTCCCGAATCCGTACATTTTTTGTTTAGTACTTGTTCTTTGAGGCATTCTTCTAAAAAAGTGTTTTTGATTTTTTCAACCGGTGTAGTCTGTTCAGTTCTTTCTCAAACTTGCGGAAACTGGACTTGACTTCTGAAAGTGAGTGAAGAATCTGGGAAAGGCGGTTGAATTCCATAATGGGCGGCTGACAGTGACTGGTAAAAATGTTCTGTAACAACAGAATTCCATCTAATAATAAAAGGAGCCCATAAAAAAAAACACCAAAATATAGAGAGGAAAGTACTATATTTCAGAGACTGCTGTCTCTCTCTTCAGGTATATGAATGAGAAAAGTTTACAGAAAATGTGGTATTTATACCAAGAGATCCATCCACAAGTAAGCCAATTTAGGTCTCCCCCGCTGATAATCTTCCTTTAATCTTCTTAAGCGTTGGTTGAATGAAAACTTCGTCGATCACATCTGAAATACACGCTCCTTTTGAGATGTTCATTACCTGCTTCTCTTTTATTACGGCCGATTCCATCATTTGACTCTTGTACCGGCAGTTGCTGCTATAAATTACATGTGACAAATTCCAGTTTATTCTATTCTTATGTTCATTTATATGGTTGAAAATAGCCGAGTTCTGTTGTCCATACCTAACTGACCGTTTGTGTTGTATTCTCAATCCCCTTGCGCCAATCTCTGGACCAGACGACCAAGGAAAAAAAAAAAAAAAAAAAGACTTCCACCAGACCCAACCCTTGTAAGTGAGGACCCTTTCCTCTGTGCACCTGTAGGAGTGAGGCTTCTCCATTATTGGGGCCAGTAGAAAGCCAGAAACATGGAACCTTCGATTCTAAAAGTCATCAAGGAGGGCTGTGCCATTCCGTTGAGGGAGAAAACTTTCCCTAAAATCCTCGGGCATTAACATAACAGCCTACTCAATAGGCCGGAGAGGTTTTTGGGCCTGTTGCAAGACGTTTCAGCCCTTTTCAAGGAGGAAGCTGTGGAGTTGGTCAAAGACATAAACACAGAGGGGTTTTACAACCATCTATTTGTCCTGGATGTTCCCCTCAACTTGGGACCACCTTGACGTGGTGAGGAGGCTCTTGAACCCCAAGAATTTGTTCCCAGGTTTGAGTCCAAGAGTCCCATTTATCATTAAATATTTATTTGGATTAATTTTTGTGGAATTTTACAAGTTTGCTAAAATTTATTGGACCTGATAAATAGGAAAGGATAACATAGCTGGGACTGGGTTTACAGTAATGCCCTGAACTCACACGATTCGATTGGCACAAATTTACAATAGCGCGAACTTTTCATCAGAATTTAACTAATTATCATACACGAGTTTTTCACAATAGCGCGAACATTTGCGAACCCTCCAGAAGCACTGCAAAACCCTGCAAAAGTGTTTATGTTTAATTTATTATGCAAATTTTTAAATTCTAAAGCTTTTCTGTATAAAATATTTATTAAAAATGTATTATTTTTATTTTTGTACATGCATAAGTATACAGTTAGTGCGTATGTGTACTTTTATAAGTTGTGTTACCCACTCACGCACACTCACATAGTTACTGCACTTTTCAAAGATGATATCCCTTCAGAAACTTTAATTCCTGAAGTACGTACTAATATACTACAATTAATATATGTTTTCATGCTTTTAAGTGTAAAATCAGTATGGAGGTTTTGTGTATGCTATTTATATTTTTGAAAATAATACAAGGGCAGTAGGTAAGTCAGTGTTAGTAACTATATAAGAACACCATGATCAACTAGTAAAACATCAGAGTTGTCGTTCTGTGAAAATTACTTTCTTACCTTGGAGAAAAGTGCTGGTACAATCTGTATGTACGTACTATGTTACGTAATTACAGCACATACAGTTAATGTGCTTTCAGAAGATGTGATCCCATTTGCACTTTTTAAAGAGGATACCCCCCAGCATTTTACCTACATGACATATGTATCCTCTCTCTCTCTCTCTCTCTCTCTCTCTCTCTCTCTCTCTCTCTCTCTCTCTCTCTCTGTTCTCTCTCTCTCTCTCTCTCACTATACCCTATCGGACTCCTTCTTGGCGATTTGGGCGTGGCCCCTACGTTGCCAAATGTACTTCTCTCGAATTTTTAAAGGCCTACCCTTCCCATTTACCCCTTTTAATCCGTGCGGCTGTCTAGGAGGTTTACCCTCCTTGGCGTTTGTTAATGTCTCATGGGAGCAGTATACTTCTATGGGTTCCTTGTTGCCTCGGCACTCCTTCGAAAGTATTTCCATTCTTCCAGGTCTCTGTTTTTCATATACGTTTAATTAAATCTCTTTTAGGACCTTTCTTGTGATTATCATAAGCCACTAAATATTATATATATATATTTATAAATATATATATAATATAATCTATATAATAGATATATATATGATAGATATATATATATATATATATTATTATATATATATATGTGGGTCAGTGACAGTGAGTGTTTTGACGAGCTTCCCTTGTGGAGGCGCGGGCTGTTTGACATCTTTATGCCCTGAGGTCAGCTTAACACCTGAGAGAAGAACTGGCAACGCTGGAAATTTTTTTTGCCACGTTTAAGAATAAACTTGTTGTTTTATTGTTTAAAATGCTAGAAAATTACGAGGGCTTTTAATAATTGTCAAAATTAATCAATAACCAATTATGTTTGTGTTGTATAACTTATGCTGCCTTCATATACCATAAAACGTTGAGTTGGAATATTTGATGTGGCAGCGCCAGCAACGGAGGAGAACCCCACCCAAATCGCCTTGAAGGAGCCGATAGACTATAGTTCATGATTTTAAATTGATTTAATTTTACCTTCACCCCCTGCAAACATTACTTATGTACATTCATATCTTCTTTATTTTATTTAATTGTGTGACTTCGTTATGACACGACTTATGTAGTGTACCACCCGCCTGTGGTGTTTGTGTATGGTAACACTGCGTCCCGGGCTTTAGATATTTACGCTGTGTGTAAGTTTTAGGTAAATAAAAGGATATCTGGGTGTACATTTGCAACTGAAAAGTGTTTTGATAATTTACTGTATGCGAATTACACTGTTGATATTCGAAATAGGAAATTGTTATTATTGTTGAATTTCTATTTAAAGCCTAGGACGCAGTGTTACCATACGCAAACACCACAGGCGGGTGGACAGATGGAAAAAAACCGAGATGATCAGGGAAATCTTGAGTGTTCAAACTCTAGAAGTAAGCATTTATTAGCAATTTCAAAGACCGTGCCAAACTTACGCGAAACTTCCCCTTGTGCGAGGAGGTCTGGAACCTAACCTCGCGTAAGTTCGGGGTATTACTGTATATCCAAAGCTAAATAGTGGGAACTGTGGTAGGACCATCAACTGTTCAATAATGTTTGGACCTGAGAGATATCAGGCAGAACTATTCTTCAGGACTGGACCCAGTACGTATATGATTAGGGTGGGGATATTGTATTCTTGCAATACTCTCAGTCCCACCAAGCTGATTTGGCTTACACTTGGGCCACTCTAATAATTTAGTGCCATCCCCTGTGGTGTAGATTAGGGACACAGACATTGTGGAGTCTGTTCTTAATTGTCCCATTGGTGGAAAAATAAACTCCATGAAAGACTAATGATATCTTTTTAATTATTAAAGTTTTCAGGTTTAATTTTTCTGTTTTTTCCACCTCGAATCTTTATGATAAATAACAATAAATATTTGAGTAGGTACCCCAGGGCCCTTTGATGATGATTTGGCACAGTTAACGACACCTACAACCTTTGCTCAGAAAAATCCAAGAAACATTCCAGAGTAATTATACAGTGGAATGCTATGCTTCAGTACAGTACAACCCTTTAAAACTCACCTATAAAATTAAATATCGTATTGACCCAACCTTGACTCACTTCGAATCCCTCTTTGTTGATCAGAGTATAGGAGCTATATGATCAAATGTCAGACTTCTGGGCCTTTTTGAATGAGTCAGGAATCATAACTCATACGAAAAAAGGCTAGGATGAATCTTAAGAGTCGGAGGCAGTAAGACAGACTCAAAGAGTTTGTCTTAATACCACTTTCTCCCTCCTCCCCTCGCTAGAGGAAGGAGTGGGATTGCTTCTATTATTCTACAAAGAAAAATAGAATGGGTGCTCGATGTGTACTTACCACATCAGATGCCAGTTCCAGCAAGTGTAGGTTCTAGTAATATTCGCTAGCCAAAGGAAGAGAAATAGGAGGAGGAGGAAGGAGGAGGATGAGAGGCCAGCCACTCTCGTAATACAGTAGTACCTCAGGATACGAAATTAATCCGTTACGAAGCGGCCTTCGTAACCAGATTTTTTCGTATCTTGAACCACATTTTAGATGTAAATTGCCTAATTCGTTCCAAGCCCTACAAAAACACCCCAGTAAATTTTATAATAAAGCTAAATTGACCAATAAACAATGAAATACAACAATATTGACCATTCAGTACCTAACTTAAACTACATATACTACTAATATGTACTACATACCTGTAAATAAAGAGTATTAGTGTACATGATACAAGAAATACTGTACGCACATACGTACGTATGTAGTAAAATGTGGAACCTTACCTTTCAAGTGAGGCAATCTCCGAAAGTGGCGACAGAGGAGGAGGACAAATGGCAAAAAACTTGAACACTTAACTTTACGAAACACATTAAAAATTGACAGGAAACATTAACACTAAACTTTACGAAACACATTAACAAATGGCACAAAACGTTAACACTTAACTTTACAAAAAACTTAAAATTAAATTCCTTTTTTTTTTTTCTTTGATTTTTACATTTTTTACTTTTTTATACTTTAGCGTTTTTTTTTTTTTTTTTTTTTTTTTTTTTTTTTTTTTTTTTTTTTTTTTTTTTTTTTTTTTTTTTTTTTTTTACAAAATTTCAATTTCTTCACCACCGAATGGATGCCAGTCCGTTTACGGAATTTATCAAACCACCCCCGAGAAGCCTTGAAGTCTGGGGTTGCCGTCAATGTCCCCTCTCCTCCGTTGTCTTCGGCCTGGGCAATCAGATCAGCGAAAATAGCGCTGGCCTTCTGGCAGATTGCCGTCTCAGTTATCGTATCGCCAGCGATTTCTTTGTCCTCAACCCATAGAAGAAGCAGTCTCTCCATCTCATCATGCACGTGGCTCCTCTTGTTGGACAAAATAGTCACGCCCTTGGAAGGTGTAGCTGCTTTGATGGCTTCCTTCTGCTTAAGAATGGTGCCTATCGTCGACGGATTTTGGCCGTATTCCTTAGCGATCACACTCAACCGCATGCCAGCCTCATACTTCTTGATAATCTCCATTTTTGTCTCCATAGAAAGCATCCTTCTCTTTCCGTGAACCTCAGCAACTTTCTTGGGACCCATGACTGTACGTACGTAATTAAGTTACTAATTAAGTTCTCACACAACACGATAAAGTACAAGCGAAATCACTAACACAAATTTACATTAACAAACGAAATCATATATGAACGAACGAATTCCACATGCTTACGATAACGATGCTGCTACCGAGTGGCCGAAGAATGCCTTTACGTAGAGCACGATGGGAGAGATGCTGACCAATAGGAGAGCAGGATCTTATGGTGGTGACTAGCATCAGAAACCAATGGGAGAGCGGGAGGATGGTGGCGAGTCTACTTCTCGGCTGTCCGGGCGAATCTCGGGACTTTACAGTAACACCCTTTTGTAACCTGAATTATTTTCGTATGCATAGGCAAAAAAATCTTCATATTTGCTTTCGTAACTTGAATTTTTCATAAGTTGGGACTTACGTATGTTGAGGTTCCACTGTACTTCTCACTTCCAGAATCACACCTTAGGTGAGATACTACTTGTCCTGTTTAAGGATCCGGGTAAGAAAACAAAAATTGTTGAGCAGCCATCACCAATCCAAGGAAAATGGGTTCCAAGGACTTGTGGGCAATACCCGAATGTAGAAGGACATAAATGTGGTCTGATTAGACCACATTTCTGCAGACTGACAGATTCCTCCAGAATGCAAGGAATGGACCAAGCCACTAGTTTTGTGAGCTCTTGAGAGGAATGTAGAGGCGACGTCATCGCCAGCTGCAGAGAACCTCCTCCCTACTGTTTTGCAAAACCAGAGGAAAGACGTGTCCTTAGACCCTTCTTCCTTAGGTGGGTCAGTACTAGTGAAAAGTCATCAACATCCATGCTAGGGATGTTGAACCTTTCTCGAAAGTATAGTTAAGTATATCTTAGTTTAACCAGACCACTGAGCTGATTAACAGGTCTCCTTGGGCTGGCCCGAATGATTAGATGTTTTTACGGGACTGGGAAACATTTGGTTACCTAGCAATGGGAATTACAGCTTATTGTGGTATCCAAACTACATATCAAGAAATTAATTTCTAATCACCAGAAATAAATTTCTCTGATTCAATGCTCGCAGAGCGGGGAGTCAAACTTGCGACTACTGAATCAGTAGGTGAGCATGTAAACCACTCGTCCAACATGGAACTTCGAAAGTAGTAACATGCTAATAGGACAAAGTAACAAATGATCTGGATCATTGATTACAAAGTCCAAGGCATAGGGGATCATGAAGGACATGAACCTGGCAACAGATGCCAAATGATTTGGAGTTAGCTATGATATCTGAGATGGAGTAGACAAAGATCCCTGCCTCTTGAAGGGCGACATCGAAGAGGGTCCATGCAAATCGTATATCTTCACCAATGGCGGAGTGAGACTAGATGTGGTCTTGGAAGACAAGTCTGTCTGATGATTCTTGCAAGGACTTGTACCGAGCACGAGACAGGAACCCTAAATGAGTCAAATGCTGCCCAGCCAGAGACCTGGTGTCCCTGTGGTGGCAAGAGAGAGGGACGTATCTCATCAGTAGTAAATCTCGACTAAGGAGAAACAATACTAGTTTCAGTTGAAAGACTAGGCCAAATGTGGATCTACATCTTTCACAAGTGAATCGAAGAGAAGTAACTCTTGCAGCTCTGACCAGAGAAAAAGTCCCATCTACGACACCAACCAGTAAAGACGGCTCCAATCCCTGGAATGCTACAGAGGACTGAAAGAAATATCCAGCTATTTCCGTTGCTGCTTGACAAGAAAGCCTAGATTGCAAGGGAAGCTGGGTAGTCTTTGGTCGTGAAAACACGGATTGTAATGCCTGTGGAACCACTCCTGTGTCACTGATGCCGAAGATTGGGTCGGGGAGGAGCTCTTCTCAGTATCTCAGAAACAGAGCTAGTAGGTCGTGCGAGAGGCGAATTAGAAAAATTTGGAGCAAGGACAAAAACTGTCTAGTTTGTTGCAAAAGTCACCCTCAGTCATAGCAGTCCATGGGTCAGGTGCGATGAAGCAGAAGACCTACAGACTTCTGTTGGCCCGGGCAGTAAATAGAAAGATGATAGGGAATCTTCCGAGACAGATCTCTGTTTAATGATTCTCGCAAGAGCGTGTGAGGAGACGAGACTGGAACCCTAAACAAGAGTCATTGCTGCCCAGAGACCTTTGGTCCCTGTGATGGCAAGACAGAAAATTTTCTCATCAATAGTTAAATCTCAACTGAGGAGAAACAATACTAAGATGAGCAATCTCTCTGCGAAAGATTGAGGAAAGAAGCACTCTGCCCCATCATTTGAATTCAGAGGCTGAGTTGCTTGCTATTACATTTCTTATGGAAATGTGTTTTGCTGATAGAGCTATTGAATGCACTACAGTTACACTTGAGACCTGTATGTTAACCGAAACAGGATTGAAATGAAACCCTCTTGTTTAGTGATAAATGTCACTACTGTGTTGCTAAAGCACTAGCATTTCACTTTCAATGTAAACGAAAAGTCAGTATTATACTGAACCTTCTTAACTAGTTCACAAATCTTATGCCAGCAGGACTGATCTAAATGAAATAAACATCCTGATATATCAGCACTTACAAACACTGATGTGAAGGGGTTGTGTAAAGATAATTCAAAATCCATGATACATTTCATTGGTTAACTGTTTGGTTGTAATTCAAAGATAGCTAAAAAAAAAGTCTGTAGGTGGCCTGTTGTTTATTAGGCAGCAGTGCAAAAACTTGAGGGAAACACCTTCCTTTAACTACGAAATAGATCGTGAACAGCTGGGTCGAGAGATTTGGAGAAGCTCTAAATGTCCCATCACAGGACCATATGTTATTTGCTAATAGATCATCCAATCCCGCTTCCATTGCAAATATTAAAATACAGTCCGAGTCCACTATACCACTATCATACACGCTAAGAAAAATGATCCATCAGGAAGATATGTATAAGAATATGGAATTTCACATCCTGTGCAAGATGTCGGAGGAGCAGGAATCCCTAAACTAGTTCGTCTCCAGTTCTGAATATTACGGGAAAGGCAGTGCACATTTTGTAGCCATGATTTTCCATTCTCGTCTAGTGGCTGAGTGGCACCTGCAATTATATGTCTAGTTGATGATCCACATCCTCCATTAACTGTATCACGCATTGCACTCACAGCAACTCGTGCTTCAATAGCTATGCTTACCTGAACTATACAGCAATGTAGGCTCATTACAATTACAAGGCATGTGAATACAAGCCTTGCAGCCTTGATAGAATAGTTCGCATGGCCAATATGTTTTTGTTTTTGCGGGATTATCTTGGTGCTTCTCATATACATAGTTTTCCTCATCACGTAATTTCTTCTTTCTCTTTTCACTTGTAATAAACTTTAAGGCCATAGTAAATATTCAAAACATAAAATGGCTTCAATAAATATAATAAACAAGAAATGGCTCTAGTTATATTATGAAGGTCTCACCAAGGAAAACCTTAAAGACAACTATTTAAATCAAGTAAACAGAATTTTAAATACACTTCTGTAAAGATAGTGGTTGTTTAATGAAGATGGTTCTTTAGACTAATTACTATTATGTAAAGGTGGTTGTTTAATGATGATATGGAGGAGTTATGGAGTTCCATTTGACAATGTCTGTGTGTCTTAGAGAGAGAGAGAGAGGAGAGAGAGAGAGGGTAATTAGTGGTTGGATGGTTAATGACTGAATTGGCTGTTGGTGAGTTCTGGGTTGTCTGCTGGTGCTGTTGGAGTTTAGAGTTCTGTGTTTTCAGTCAGTCTTTGGTGGGAGCTGTTGATAGTAGTGTCGGCAGCAGTCTTTAAGGAATTGAAAGTCAGTAGAGTTGTGTTATTGATTTGCTGTTTGTTTTGTTAAGTTTGGTATTGTTTGCTTAAGAGTTGTTGTGCCTGTGATGTTGGGTTTGTTGTGCTTGTGAGTTTTGTTGAGTTATTTGTGAGTTGTTATGGTTGAGGGTTGTTGTTGGGATCTGTTGTGGTTCCTGTATGTGAGTTGTTGTTGTTGAGGTTGTTATTGGTGAGCTGTTGTGAATCCTTGGTGTTAGTGGGTGTGTGTGTTGCCTTTTAGTGTTGCTGTTTTTGTGTTGGTGGTTGGTTGTGCAGTGGTCTTTTGTTGTGGTTGTGTTCCTTGTTTGTGTTGTGTTGTTGAGTTGTGGTTGAGTTCCTTGATGTTTGCTGTGGTGTTGAGTTGTGGTTGTGTTCCTTGTTTGTTGAGTTGTGGGGTTGTGGTCCTTGGGTATTGTGTTGTTGGGTTGTGGTCCGTGGTTGTTGGGTTGTTGTTGAGTTGTGGGTTTATGGTTCTTGGTTTTTGTCTTGTGGTTGTTAGTGTCTCAGCGACCTCAACCAGCGGACAGCACAGCATAGCCCGTAGTATCTGGAGTTGGTAAGTACTTATGTTTGTGGGTTTTTTTTTCTGTGTGTTAGTATAGGTCAATTGTCCTGCGTATGTTCTGTAGTGTAAAGAGGGAAGTGTAACTGAGGGTGAGTTTGGCAGCTGGATTGATTAAGTTTATGTGGGGGGGGGGGGGGGGGGGGGGGGGGGGGGATTTGCATGCTTGTTTTTTAAGCTTCTGATCCCGCCACAATGATGGTTGTTTAATTTAATTAAACAGAAAGAGGGGGAAAGAGAGACTGAGGAAGAGAAAATTTTATTTGATCAAATTTTCGAAGGGTGGAATTTTCTGGGTGGAATTTTCATGGGTGGAATTTTCTGGAGGAATTTTCATGGGTGGGAATTTTCCATTTGGTGGAATTTTCTGGGAGGAATTTTCATGGGTGAAATTTTCCATGGGGGTGTGGAACTTTTCACTGGGAGGAAGGGGTTTTTTCATGGGTGGAATTTTCGTGGGCGGAACTTTCGGACCACAGATGAGAGAACCCCCTGCCTCATCAAAAGGAGGCAGCTCCTTAGAAGCCCTGCAAAGGAACTTCTTAGGGATGAGGAGGAGCCTTATTCTTCCTTGACTGAAGAAGGGGAGAACGCAAAAGAAGACACAGGCGAGGATAAGTTTTCAGAAGGTGTTCATCTCACAGGACTTCTTCCTCAAACTCTTCCTAACATTTTCTACAGGAGGAAGTACAAGCAGTGCCAGGGCAGTAGCACAACATGAGCAGCCCTAGTGATACGAACATCAGGAGTAACAACAGGAGCGACCAGGGCAGCAGCAGCAGGAACGTCAGTAATAGCAACAGGAGCAATCAGGGCAGCTGGGGCAGGAGGCACAGCAAGAGCTGCCTAGTGACTGGTCACCAGGAAAACAGGAGCAATCAAGACAGGAGGCACAGCAGGAGTACAACAAGGCAGTGCCACAGCATACAGGAATGCCAAAGTTGAAATTCCTAAAGGAAAGTATAAAATCAATAATGACAATCCAGCCATCTACTGCTGCGCCTATGATGCTCTCTGTCAACCTGAAGAACTAAGCATGTGATTAGTAGAGAAGGACTCCTCTTTGCTCAGAGGGTAATTGCGTTGCAAAGTGGGAGGAAGCCCTTGTGAGACGTTGCCAGACTGCCTTATAACCATCCCCCCCCACCATCTTTGCCAGACAAGCTAGCAAAGAGAGCGAAGGAGAGAACGCCATTAGGAAAGATTACCGGGAGAGAGAAACAAAGATGAAGGGGTGGCTACTGAGGGCACCGTTGGAAGCGAAAATATTCCGAGACGACACTTGGCAACTTTCCTCTCGGCAAACTCGCCCACAGTGCATGTGGCAAGAGCAACACCCAAAAATAATCATGAAAAATATACATATTAACATGCCCTTACAAGCAAAGGGCGTGAGAATGTAATAGGGGGCGAAAGTTATGACCACATGGGGGAAAGCTGCCTATGCAAGACTATCACAAATCATGAGTTTGTATATTAATACTAAATACCAAACACACTATATCCAGTACTCTATACAATAAGTAAGAAAGAAATTATTCCACCAGGAAAAACAAGTTTAACAACAGTCAGGCAAAAAGCTCAAGAAAATCTGTCTGCATCATATGACAGCTGAAAACAAACTAATGTTTAGATCTGGGCGGGCAGGTATGTATTCCCACCTACTGGACAATAGTTACTGCCACCACCTTCTTCAAGAGTTTAATGGCCATTTTCCAGCTTCGCCAAAGGTAATTCCTAATATAAAGGACCGATGGTTTATATATCGTGTACGAACAACTACTAGTTTACACACTCATGAAAAGGGTCGTAGGTGCATTGGAGACCTAGTGTCTTATAACCAACCTAATAAACATTACAACACTGATAAACTTAAAGATTTACTTAATAATACCAAGGAACCTACAATAATAGTACTAGGTGATTTGAATGCTCACAACCTGATATAGGACTGTAATTGCACAAGCTCAAATAGAGCAGGGAGTAAAATAGAAGAGTTCATGGATTCAAACGACATGTGCTGTATAAATGATGACGAAATTATCACGTATTTTTCAAAATACATGAAACATTTTCCTCAGTAGACTTAACTCCTTGTACAACAAGTACAGTAGATAGATTAGATTGGAATACTACAGTTGATGACTTGCACACCAGTGACCATTTCTTAATACTATTACTTTCCTTATTGCAAAATACAGGCAGTCCCCGGCTTACGATGTTCCGAGGTTACGGTGCTCTTCAATTATATTCATCAGAAATTATTTCTAGGTTTACGACGCATGTTCCAGGGTTACGCCGCTTACAATGCAGTGAAAGCAATATGACTCCAAAAATGCAAAATATTCAATTTTTGAAGGTTTTTTTTATGTAAAAATGCAATAAAAATGCATTTTACATAGTTATTAATACCCAAAGCATTAAAAGTAAGGTTTTCTTAGGATTTTCAACGATTTTCGGCCTACAATGTGTCTCAAGAACGGAACCCCATCGTAAGCCGGGGACTGCTTGTACATAATCCTGCAGAACATGTTTCTCACTATAACACTTATAAAGCAGATTGGGAGCAATATGAAATGCACAATAGAAATATCCCACCATCTGAATATTTAAAAGAGCATGATGAAAGTAATAATTAATTTTCTTGTTGATTTCATTAAAAATGCTGATGATAAAGCAATATGAAACTCAAAACCCCATCCAACAAAACACAAAGTTCCACGGTGGTCTGTAAAGCTTACAGAATTAATAGATATAAAACACTCAATACGGAGACAATTAGATCATTTGAATATGTACTAGAAAGTTCAGTAAAAATAACACATAACCATTATTAGAAGGAACTCAACAAAAAATTACTATATTATTACAAGAAATTGATACAGTAATTCAAGGAAGAATAATTTCATGGAGGAAATACATATCAGATCTCTCTAATAATACTCCCATACAAAAAAATTGGGAAAAATCAGGAAAATAAATGGTATCCATGTTAAACCACCTAGGCATGCCATATTAAAAGATGGGAAAGGAATACTTGATCCAAAAAGAAATAAGCAATATAATATGAGAAAACTTAGCAAATGTAAGTAGCGATGGAAATTTAGATGAACACATCTTCCACACAAAAAAAATAATATATATATAATTAATAACTAAATTTTGAAACAACAGACAATATATATTAGGATAGAAAATTTAATATATAGAAGTTGGAATATGCTCTTTCAAACAGCAATAACTGCTCCAGGAAGTGACAATACTTTTTTTGAGATGATCTGCCACTTAGCACCTTTGGCAAGGTCATACTTACTACAGTTTTATAATCATTTGTGGCTTCAAAATTTACTTCATGACAAATTGCATAAAGCTATAATAATTCCTATCCCTGAACCTGGAAAGGATCCCAGTAATGTAAATATTTACAGACCAATTCTTAACTACGTATGCAAATTGTTAGTGAAGATGGTAAATGCTCAACTAGCATGGCACATCTGAGAGAATAAAATTTTGACTCCCACTCAGTTCTGGTCACAGTGTAACAGATCTACACTAGATTCCATATACACAGAGGATTTGAACAAAAACATATTACTGTAGCTGTCTTTTTTGACATCGAAAAGGAATATGATACTACATGGAGGTACCTGTCCTAAATTAAAAACTTTATAAAACAACAACATCCATGTGCATTTACTTATGTTTATCCAAAATGCTTTTTTGACAAATCTCAGTTTTCAGGTGAAAATTGATGATGTTCTGTCCAGAACATTTCCACTTGAAAATGGCGTTCCACAGGGAAGCGTCCTTAATGGCACACTGTTTACTTAAGCAATTAATGATATCGGTAATAATCTACCTGCAGGAATTAAAAGTAACCTGTATATGGATGATTTTGCCATATATTATTCAGCATCTTGAATGAAACATGCAGAACGAATCATTATTAAAATTAAAAGCATAATAAGAATAGATACTTAGGCTTATCTGAAGGCTTTAAATTTTCCATGGATATAACTCAAGCAATCATTGTTTTATCACAAATAAAGTGGAAAAAAAGGTGAAGAAAGAGATTTAAAATAAAAATCAGAAACCATAGTATAACAACTGGCAAACAGCACAAGATTATGGATTAGTATTTGATACTCACTTAAACTGGAAACCCCACGTAAAACAATATAATGAAAAAGTAAAAGAGCATTAAATCTGAATAAATAACTATCGAACACTACTTGGGGGCCGACAGGCATAACCTTACTCTTCTGTATAAAGCAACAGTGCTGTTGATAATTGATTATGGAAGCAATGTATATGGCTCAGCATCAGATACAGCGCTGAAAATGTTAGCCCTGTTCACAATGAAGGGCTTAGAATATGCTCAGGAGCCTTTAAATTATCATCATTAGAAGTTGAATGTGGTGAACTACCTCTCTCTCTCTCTCTCTCTCTCTCTCTCTCTCTCTCTCTCTCTCTCTCTCTCTCTCTCTCTCTCTCTCTCTCTCTCCATTTAGGGCTAGTAACATTGAAAAATGCTCTGAGAATTCAGACAAATGATTCTCCAACAAAACATAAAAGTTATTTGAATTAAAAGGTGTAGTATTGATAAATAACCATCCATCACCTTTCCCAATTAAGTGCTAGAAGATTGTTTGAATCGCTGAATATGAATATACAAGTGCCTTTAATAGTAAAATCACCTCCTTGGACAATGAATGAAACGAGAATTTGTACACACCTGAAATATTTATCAAAAAGTTACTCATATACACCAGCACACCATAAACAACATACAATAGAACATATAACCTGTTAAGGTCCACATTATGCAATATATACAGGTGGATCGAAATCAGAGAATGGGTGGGATATGCTGCAGTGCCACAAAACAAAACTTATCAGTGCTCTGTACCTAATAAGGCTTTAATATTTACAGCAGAGTTGTGTGCAATAGCATCATCTATAGAATTAATGAAAGAAACATCATTCAATGATTTTGTGATTTTTAGTGACTCGAGAAGTGCTATAGAAGCTATTCAGGGTTACAAATAAAAAAATAATATTGTATAATAAAATAAATGATTTCTCCTTAATCAGGTTATATAATAATGGAAAAATTTTGAAATATGTTGGATCCCTGCCCATGTAGGGACCAAAAGCAGTCAAAGAAGCAACCCACATGACAAGATCAAATGTGAATATCATTGTTACTGATTATGTAACACAAATAGGGGCAGTCCTTGGTTATCAGTGATCCGGTTTTATGGCGCTTGTCTAGCGCCGAAAATCGGCGATTTTCAGTGCTGGTAATCAAGTATTGGTGCCAATGCACACCTAACAGAGGTGCCGATAATCAGTTATCTGGGATTTCTGCTTATCATCAAGCCTTCGGGGGACTGCCTGAACAGGTGTATATCATAAATTAATGGCAGTACTATATGTAGGGCTGATGCCTTTGTATAATAAGGCGCCCTGTGAGGTTATTTAGACCTGCGATAATTTACGCTAAGGTCGGTTTGTTATGACCCTCCTTCCTCATTGGAGTTGGTTTCGAATGAGTTTGTCTTGATTTTCTGATGATAATTTCTAAGTTCATTCAGTATCTTCTTTCTGATGCAAGGTTCTATGTTGAAACAGAGTAGGAAAATATCTGTATTCTCTGAGATGAGACTACATGGTGAAGGATCAGATAAAACTGGACAGGTCTGCCAATGATGATGGCTAATTCAAGTTTGACTTACAATCTGGTTTACAATCATAAAGTGAGCAGACAGTAGCTTGAGCATACGAACAGATGACATAGATTACAAGTCATATGGGCCGTTTGGGTTATAGGTCACTGTGGTTGTCTCAAGCAGGAAGCTGTGACAACCGTTTACAAAACAGTAGATTTGATGACCACAGATGACGGCAAACTAGACACTGACTGATACAACACGTCATCTTAGCCTAACTTTATCTATCTGGTCTGATCACATTCCTGCAAGCAAACTGGTTGACCTCTTGGGTCACTGGTTTTAATTAATCATAGTTTAGTTTTTATATATGGAATAACATTCCATATTTTATTATTATGTAACACTTACATAAATATGGAATGAACAAGAAAATAATAAATTAAAACAAATAAAACCTAATGTTAAAAAATGGAGTTCATCATATCAAAGAGGGACATCCACAAGTAATTCTGACATGTCTCCATATAGGTCATACTGGTCTGGCACATGGTCGCTTAATGAGCAGCCCACATGCGCAGAGTGCAAGGTAATGATAACGGTCAGAGTGTTGCTCGAGTGTCCAAAGTATGACCAGCAGTGACTGCCAGCTTTTGGAAATAAATCACTACTGAAATTTTGTCCGAAACTATTGCATTTTGGATTGTTCCAGTTTTTATGTTCATAAAAGATTTATGTTCATAAAATATAAATTTAAGTAAAGGATGAAAATCCTTAGATCATTTAATGAATTAAATGAGACCTAACTTACTCCGATTTTATTTTTTTACATGTATGTATGGATACATGAGTAAGTGTATGCATGTATTCCACTTAGTGTGTGCCTTTGTGTAGTATTTAGTTTCATTTTCACTCATTCATCATCACACCGAATGAACCATTTAGTTCCAGAGCTCGGCCTTAGGCCTAGGCCTGGTTTTTTATTTTATAATCCTTTGGGCCAGCCCTAAAGTCAATGGTCTGGTTAAACTACTTTAATAATACAGGCAGTCCCCAGTTATTGGTGGACTAGGTTGATGGCGATCAGGTTTTATGGCACTTGTCTAACACCGTAAAATCGGCAATTTATGGTGCCATAACACACCGAGTTCTGGTTATCAGTGCCTTATAGTTATGGCCTCATAATATACCTAACAGCGGTGCCATTAACCAGTTTTTGCCACAATTAACAGGTTATCGGCACAATAAGCACCAAAAATGGGTAAGTTTCGGTTAATGGCGGTTTTTGCTTATCAGCACTCCACTGAGAACAGAATCCCTGCCAATAATCGGGGACTGCCTGCAATAATAATTTCCAAGATGTCAGTGCTCTGAATATTTTTGTTGAGACCATCAAGTTCAGAGAGGAAACGAGCCAATCAGTTCTGTTAGCCATCCAACAAGGAGACTGGATGGTAACAGTCAATATGCAGCAGGATGCATACTTCCATTTGCCAGCGCATCCAGAGTGCAGGAAGTATCGGAGGTTCGTGTTTCAAGGACAGGTCTTCCAATTTCGAGCTTTGTGCTTCAGCCTATACACAGCCCCTCAAGTATTTATACCAGTGTTCTTGTCCCTCTAGCAAAGTGGCTCCACCTCATGGGCATATCTGTCTGTCTATACCTAGACAACTGGCTGCTACACTCCCCCCTCAAGATTCAAATGCATGAAGGACCTACAGAAGGCTTCTCCTCACCCAAAAGTTGGGCCTTTTAATCAACCTGAAGGAGTACCAGCTGATTCCTTCTCAATCAATATTTTATTTGGGGATAAAGATCGATTCTCTGAATTTTCAGGCTTTTCCATCTCATCAAAGAATTCAGCCTGCCGGTGGAAAGTTTAAAGCTTCCTTTCTCTCCGCTCCTGCTTGGCCAACGATTGGATGAGCCTGTAAAAGACCCTCTTATCCATAGTGAAGTTCGTGTCCTTGGGGAGATTGCACACCAGGTTGTTACAATTCTTCATAAAGACACCTCCAGACTCATTTGTCTTCCCCATCACTCCCGAGATCAAGGAGGATCTTCAGTGGTGGCTCAAAGAAGTAAGATTTTTTATGGGAAAACCACTATATCCTCTGAGCCCCAACCTAATCTTATACTCACACGTGTCCTATCTGGGTTGCAGGACCCTCTCAGTCAACATGGAAGTTTCAGAGGTGTGTCTCCAGCCGAGGAACTTGCACATCAACGTGAATGAGCTGAGACCAATCCATCTAGCTCTAGTCATTTTCAACAGTAACACACAACAAGACAGAAGCAGTCGATTCTGACAGCATGACCACTCTGACCTACATCAGGAATCAGGGAAGGACTCATTCCTTTACTTTTTATCAAGCGGCCAAGGATCTTCTTTTATGTGCAGAGAGCAATCAGACCAAGATTCTCACTGATTTTATCTGAGGCAAGTTAAAGTCCTTGTAGACGAATTAAGTTGCTGCAAACAGGTTCTACCGACTTAGTGGGCACTGAATCCACAGGTGTGCACCAACCTGTGGAAACAGTGGGGAAAGCTGTTGCTGGACCTGTTTGCAATGTCAAGGAACCATCGTCTCCCTCTGTAGTGTTTGCCAGCGCCAGACTCTCTGACATGGGCAATGGATGCCATGCTCCAGGACTGGTCGAACTTAGACGTTATATGCCTTACCTCCATTCAGCATGGTGAAGGAGGCGCTGAACAAGTTCACCTCTCACAGCAACACATCAATGACCTTGGTAGTCCGTTCTGGCCACAGAAGGAATGGTTCCTGGATCTCCTTGGTCTACTTGTAGATTACCCAAGGCTGTTACGTCAGAAATGAATGATTCTCAAATAGCCACATTTCCTTTGGTTTCATCAACGATTATTCGCTCTTGCTCGGACAGGCTTCAGACTGTCAGAAAGCTTTTCAAAATGAAAGGTTTTTCAAGAGAAGCTGCAGAAGAAATTGCAAAGTGGGAGAACCAGTCTTCACCTAATCTCTACCAAGCAAAGTGGACAGTATTGAGAACCTGGAGTTGAGAACATGGTATCTCTTCTGAAACCACTTTAACTAAGATTGCAGACTTTTTACTTCTTCTGAGGTCTTCAAGGGGATTAGCCACTTCAACTGTAAAAGGATACAGGGCTATGTTATCTTTAGTTTTTAAACATAAAGGGTTAGACTTGTCTGCAAACAAAGACATTTCAGATTTGATCAAACCTTTTGATACATCAGAACAAGAGAGATCTTCTACATTATTATTATTATATTATATTATCAAGTAGTGTAGCCAGACCACTGAGCTAACTTTCAGCTTTCAGGGCTGGCCTGAAGGATGAGAATACAATACCAGATCTAGGCCTGAGGCCAAGCACTGGGACCAAATAGGTAATTCAGTATGGAGATGAATGTATTAAAACTAAATAAAAAAAATGCACAAAGGCATGTGCTCCCATACTGGAACACACACAATAAATACATTTACTCACGTTTCCATGCATACACACTAAAAAGGTATATTGAAATTCAGAATAAGTTAAGTAACATTTAAAATATTTTTGTTTTAAAATTCAATAAACACAAATTTTGTTTTAAAATTCAATAAATGCTCTAAGGGGTTTCGTTATTTTATTATTTATGTACTTATTTTTATATTCTATTAACTAAATTACAGTTCATCCTAAAGATCAAAATTGGAACAACTGAAAATCAACAGATTCTGACACAATTTCCTTTATTGATTTATAGTTCCAAAAGTTGACAGTTGCTGTTAGTCATATTTTGAACAGGGAGCCGGGGCACGTGGGCTGCTCATTAGGTGTCCATTTGTCTAGCTTATACAGAGACAAGTCAGAATTACTTGTGGATGTCTCTCTCTCTGATGTGATGAACTCCATTTTATAACATCAGGGTTTGTTTTATTTTATTATTTTCAGGTTCTTCATTCCATAAATATTGTCATTTACTTTTATACCCACCTTTATGTGTCTTACATAACATAATAGCAGGGATGTTCACACTTGATCATATCATATGGATTGCTTCTTTCATTGCTCTATCAACCTTTTCATTTCTTTTATCCTTGCATGGCCAAGGATTCAACATATTTCTACATTTTTCCCATTATTATATTGTGAGGACTTGACAGAGAGGCAGGTACCTGGGTATTGATGCTTTATTGCAAATGAGTGGGGTTGACATAGACAGGTGCGGATGGATATGTAGTACCTAAGTCGGGTCTATAGAGATCCGAGAGCGCAGATAGAGAATTTGTGTTTCCTTACCAACACTTTTACATCAATAACTACAGACACAGTCTGTGCATATGTAAGTGTTTACATAATAAAAATATGGAATGTTAGTCCATATATATAAAATACTAAAACTAAAGAGGTCAACCAGATTGCTTGCAGGAATGTGATCAGACTAGAGATGCTAAAGATGACGTATACAATAAGTATGTAGGCTAAGTTGACATGCCGTCACCTGTAGTCATTCAATTGTTTATAAACATTAGTCCAAGCTCCCTGCTTGAGACAACTACCGCCTACGTGATCTGTAGCGTGTCTCATTTGATTGTGTGTTCGTATGTAACTATGTCATCTGATAGTATGTTCATATGTTCGAACTACTGTCTGTTCCTTCATAACTTGTAACAGAGATGGTAGACAAGCAGAACAGAGTTAGCTATCGTCATTAGAAGACCTGTACCTCTTTACCTAAGCTTTATCATGTAGAGGAATAGGATTAGCCATCATCATTGGCAGAAGCGATCAAGCTATCGTTATTAGAAGACTTGTACAATCATATCTGATCTTCACCATGTAAAACTTCAGAAGAATAATTAATTTTTTATACTTAGTGTTTTCTACAAGAAACCTCACCGAACCATGAGTTTAACACATCGTCGAAAGATAATACCGACTTCGTAAGTGATCTACAAAACCCCAGACACTCATTGAAGATGGAAGTGCAATACCAAACCGACTTAGCGTATAGATTATCGCTAGTCTAACATACCTCATAGGGCGCCTTATCATACAAGGCAACAAGCCCTAATATTGGTGGCCAGCGTACCAGACGAACTCTACAACGTCCTACGAAGAAAAAAACCAGAATAATAAATCATGTATCATAAGAAGTCAACGACGACGGAAGCAGCAGATTCTTCAAGCAACCTAGTATCATCGTTAGTGAGCGACTTCAGAAAACAATAAGAACTCTTCAACGACAACGAAAGCAACAGATTCTTCAACCAACTTAGTATCATCGTTTAGTGAATAACTTCAAGAAACAAAACCGACGTGTCCTTTTCCTACGGCAACGGAAACTTCGTCTCTCATTAGAATCATTCAAGAAAACATCGTTAGTGAGCGTTTCCGGCACTGCAAGAAACAAACCGAACGCGTCTGCAGCATCGGATTTTCAAGGGCTCGAATCATCGAAACAACGCGCACGGGGGAAACTGAAGCCAAACCAGGTCGTCCGCTAAATAGAGAAGGAGGACAAGGCCGTGTGTCGTTATCGGAACACCGTGACTTCCCACAAAAGCAAGCTAAGTACAATTTTTTATTCATTTGGAGTAACTTTGAGTGTTTCCTTTGCAGGTCGAATTTCGTTATTCCTGTGGCTGAAGTTACGAGACATTCTTTAATCTTACTTTTTTACAGATAAATCTTACATCATTGAGATTTCGCTACTGCGAGTTTTTTATCTTTGAGTGTCTGTTCCAGAAGTTTAACTTCTACGAAATATCATAATCTATACTATGTTAATTTTATCATTTTGGGTGATATTAATCCCTTACGTAACAAATCATATAAACAGTGAATATGCGTTTACGCAGTGGACGTCTGTATTTATACAGATGCATGGATAGGGTCGTTAAGCACCGTAGTGATTAGAAAACACACAAAAAACAAGTGGAACACCCGTACAAATCTATATAAATTAGAGGTAAACACTATTTCGGGTCATGACAATAAATGCTCCTTTGCAAGTCCCGATCGCAGTTTTAGCCTTGAGTTTTTTGAGTTAAATAAAATATCGAATCTCAATGACTCAACTTAACTTTAAAAATACGGCTGGATTGCAAGGAATAACATGTCTGAAAAACTTTCATCAGGCTAAATGCGCTGACCATGATCCCTCACTATTTCAAATTTTTAGCAAAGAATGAAGTACAAACAGTTAATATTGAATACAGTAGAGATAACTTGTCTTATTAGTAATCGCTCAGTTCCTAATAGTTCGTCATTCATTGCTTTATACGTAACCAGCAACATAATGCTAAAAACACACAATACGTTGCCGATGGTAATAAAGAGAAGGATCCTAATTATTACAAAAGAAATAGAAACAGTAGCCTTTCAGAATCAAAACAAGCAACTCGGTGACTGTGTCACCTAGTCAAGCGGTCAAGGTCAGTCAAAAAACTGCCGAAGTGTTCAAAGCATAGCAAATTCCACACAATAAGCGACTAGCAGAGTGGGGAAAAGCGATGGTTGGTTTATACATGCCAATAACTTTTTGAATTAAAAGGATTTTTTCCTATGAAACACACCGACCGTATAAAGTAATCAGAGCAGGTTTTCGTTTTTTTTTATACGTAAGTTATTATAAGTAGTGGTGGATAAAGCCCGACTGTACGCGCAGTAAAAATTAGAATATCTTGTTTATTCCTTTAGTAAACGTAATATCCTGTATTTACGGACTCACTGTCTGTTGTTCGAACTTCCCTAATGAGAAGTCCGGATAAGCGAGCGCTTACAGATACCTCTATAGTTATAAAAAACATGATCTGTATCTAGTGTAATTGTAAGATTCATCTAGGGGTATACAAAATATTATCTTACATCCTGCAAAATAAGGCGTGTTTATCAAAGGAAAATCCTATAAACCTTCAAACATATTAAAATCCGTTTGAACAAAAATGAGACAGTTAATCAAATAATAACTTATATAAAGGAACTATACATTTGTCTCATAAATCGTAACATTATTCAAATGACCCAACAGAATTCTCCCACAACCGCAGTCGTAGTTTGCACGCAAAATCTCGAGAAGCATGCACCCTCGAATGTCTTAGTGCGTGTAAAAAGACTTTGCTGGGAAATGAAATTTTAATCCTTCCCGACACTCTGAAATATAAACTATTTCCGCGAACAAAGCCCTAAAAGTATACATATCGTGGATACGGAAGTTATAAATATCGCATTTTTATTGTTGCTAATTTTTAATCCCGCCCAACCACGTAGATGAATCTCTCTGATAATCTATCTAAAGTAATATCCGTAAAAGTCATTCAAGCAGAGGTGATTCAGCAGAAATTTTTGTTATCTTTTATCGAATACCAGGAAGTTTCTCCACTAGCGAGTGATCTCTGGGAAAAAAACGGATGTAAATTTAACACAAAATACGGTCTAAGGACAAAACATAAAGCTATATACGTACCTTCGTATAGACTCTCACTGCAATTTCAAAATAGATAAATGACGAAGTTGAAAACATGTTAGTAATAGGAGCCATTAGGAAATCAAATAGCCCATATAATTTCCCTCAAAAACGTCATGCCATAAAAGATCGGACTTGGCGTATCTGCGTAGATTTCTGTCACTTAAAAACAAGGAAACGACTCCCGATAGTTTCCAGTGCCATGTACCGACGACATCTTATCTCTGTTAGGTTAGAATAATTTTTTTTTCACCAACTTGGACTTACTTAAAGGCTTTTACCTGATACCATTACCTAAGTGATTGTAACCTCATATACCGTTTTCAGCACACTCAGGGGACATTATCAATTTTTACGTATGCCTCGGCTTACGTTGCACCCCAATTATAATATAGTGTTTTTGGAGACTTTTAGGGGATACCCTACATGCCTATATGGGATGATCTTGTAATCTTTTCTAATAAACCATTAGAAGTACATCACATAAACTAGAGCTAGTCTCAGAGTAAAATATATAAATGTGAGTTTTTAAAACCGAACATGTCTAGGTTTTAGTGTCTTGTCAAGGTCTTAAAGTAATCTATGGTAAGGTGTCGGCTATCATAAACTTTCCGGTACCTATTAAACGTAAAAGGGGGGTACAGCACTTTGGCGCTGTAGTGGGTATTACAATCGTATGTAAATATGTAACTCTTCAATCATGACAGCTCCTTTAACAGATTTTACGAAGAAGAGCGTAGATTTATTATGGTCTAAAAAGCATCAAACAGGCGTTCGATATCTTAAAAGCGGAAAATGCAGCTTACCTAACTTAAAAATCCCTGATTTAAATAAGGAATTTTTTTTTATTGCAAACAGACGCCTCAGACCAAGGGTAAGAGGGGTACTACTTCAGTAATATGATAAACCGTTCTTTCCTATAGCTTTTTATTCACTAAACTAAAGCCCTCTGAAAGTAAAAATATGCAGTAATAAGCAAGGAAGGGCTAGGTATCTTTAACTCACTAGTACATTTTAAGTTCATAATCTATGGCTATCCTGATAAAGTCCTTACTGAACATGAGTCCTTTACCGAGCTTTTCAAAGGCTTTAATCACAGTCCAAAAGGAACTCGGTGACAAATGATCATTCAGGTTATTGGAGCCAAGATAAGATATCTACCTGGGAAAGCAAATATCATAGCTGACGCATTATCCCGCAATCCCGCACCATACAGCAAAGAAACCATTAATTGGACTAAAAGATATAGAAACATCCGTGCCTATTGTTAAAAACGTATCTAAACAAACAAGAAAATTCCTTAACCCAAGAGATCGCAAGCATTGAAGTATCTGGGTCGGAGCGCAGAACTGTTACAAAACTGAAGAAAAGCAAGTGTCAACAGCGATAAAGCAAAACAAAAAAAAAAAACTAAAACAAAACCAAACAATAAACAAAAACTTCGAAAAACGGAAACAGGGTCAGTGGCTAGGCAAAAACAATAAACACTTCGAGCAGAAACCCTAAAGCAAAAGTATATTTTTATAGTATGTGTATCAGGAATAAGTCAAATGTAATATATGTAGGTCTGTGACGAGGAAAACCCGAAGAACACAGCAGAGGACTAATGACCTGTAGTAGTAATAATCTCTCTCATACCAATCGTCCATAAACTGGTTGCATTCCGTCATCCAGGGTTCACCCTCCTTTTTCACAGAAAGCCAAATCACTGTTTTCTGGCCTACAATGCTTACAAGAGATAAAAAGCACATAACTGATTGTAAACACGTGTCATGAAAACAAGGGACACACTAAGACACCTGTCAGTTTAAGGGCCTATCCTGTGCCAAATCAATCCTTGAAAGAATATACTTAGAATTATTAACAGAATTACGAGTCTGACAGAGGGAATAAACACTTCTTAGTGTTAATAGTTCCTTGACACGTTATATAGAATTAATAGCACTAGAAACAAACACCGCAATTGCGCTAAATCAGTAAATATGGAATTCAACACATAATAATCTGTGACTCGGGTGGTGTAAATCAATAATAATCTCCTTAACACGTTGTGTGAATTCCTTTCCATTAAGAAAACCAATAATATATTTTATCACCCAGAGTCAATCGGTTTGGTAGAATAACGGATAATTAAATAGGAAGTGTCAATGTCTTACAAGTTACAACTCGTGAGTTTGGATCCGAACTGGATATAGCGGTTCTCGCGGTTTTAAATACCTTTATCCTTCATATCTCGTATCTGTAGAAATGATGCCGCAAGTAGCCTTATACGGTACGCCGCTAGAGCACTCTTCCACATATTCAAGCCAACCATTAATTTATCAATATTAGGTTAACGTAAAACTATTATGATTTCTTTTGTTGATTTAAATCAGCCTTGTTTACCTTTTTTGTTTACTTTTAAGTTAAATTTTTGCTGAGTATGTTTACTCTTGTGTTTCCGTAAGTTAAGTGGCTTTACGATTGTTTTCAGTGTTTTTGCGCCTCCTCCTCCTTTTTTGTGTATTAGTGAACTACTCGTTTTTAACGATTGTTATTCTTTTGCTTTTAGTGTTTATAAACACTGGGAAGGTGATGAGTGGACATGGTCGACCGGTCACGACGAGTTCGGGTCTTGACAAGCTCTCACCAGTACTGTTTCCTGTCGCAGCATATATTTTGATTTGGAGGACGACTTTGGATACTTGCCTTTTGGACCACGCACTTGGATATTTCGCTCACGGATTTTGGAAGACGCATATATACGTCTGTTGTGTGTGTGTCCCCTGGATCACGGCTTTTTCTCGCGCAGGTGTTGTTGTCACCTGCGACCTTCACACTGCTGTTGAGAGTTTAGCAGACGTTCTGTCATCTGCGACCGCTGTTTCTGCCCCTTTTCCCGTCTGAGGATTTTGACGGGAAAACCAGTGTCGTCGCTGTATCCCGGCACTGGATTCTGGATACCTGCCGTGTCATCCTCGTCCAGCTGTTATACGGGAGTGAGAGCTACTTGACTCGTGAGGTGGTGGCTAGTAGGGAGTCTGTCGCCAGGTAAGACGTATTATCGTTCCTCTTGCATCGGGAAGTGTTGTTGCCCTTCAGTACCTGGCGTTACAGTATTTGCCCTTCCGTTAGCAGCTTGATGGACTGATCACGGCCCTGAGTTCAACTCCTCTTCTGGAATTTCACTGAGGTGAAATTATATATTTTGCCAATTTTCGTTATTTATAAGTAATATATGATGATGTTACATGTATATATTGTCAGAGTTGATTGTATGTTGGTATTTAGTGGACTGAGTTCACATTGTTTTAGCGGGGTTGGGTTATAGGTAGGAATATTAAGGTTTTCCTTGTTTCATCTCCTACTTCTTTCTATCTTATTATTATTAGGTTATTGGTGATTTTTGGCTAGCCTTATTTTGGATCCAACTTGTTATATATTAAGTATGTTTTCTCTCTTGAAATTTTCTCTTGATAGGGTTTAGTGTAGTAGCTTTAGGTTATTTTGTGAGATCCAGAGAACCAGGTATTTGTTCTCTTGTTGATATATCTATATAATTAAGTGTATTTAATCTCGCAGGTTTGATTTAAGTGACTTTCTAGTTTGTACTAAATATTGTTAAGTTTCTTGAGTTTCTGTTTCCGTCCTTCCTGTCACTGAGGTACATATACTGACTGCAATCCTTGAAAATATAAAGACCTTAAAAGAACCTGTACTGCAACCTGGGAGGTTAATAACAATCAAATAATATATAAAAAATATATAAATAAATAAATATAAAAAAAAAAAATAAGATAAATATGGATACAGTGGAGTCAATATAATAAAAACACTCCGTAAGAAGTCGGAAGGGTTACAAATTATAATAAAAAAGGAATCACGATAAAATCAATAAGCAAAACGTAACCATAGATAATTAAAATATCCAAATATATATGCGTAAAGATTTGAACTCTAACTTAACGCTTTAGTAATGACAAATAAGCTAAAAGTTCAAACACATATCCAAAATCTACTGACATATTGTCTGTCCCGGTGATTTATATTCGTAGTCAAAAAAAAAAAAATTAAAAAAAAAAAAATAAATAAAAAAATAAATAAAATAATAATAAATAAAATAAATAAAATAAAATAAAAGAGATTTTAAAGTCAGGAAGTCTAGAAGTGAAAATGTTATCTATGAAATAATCCTATATGAATCCTATACAGGGCTAATAATATATATAGAATTTGTATGGAAACCTTTTTTCATTAGTTTGAATAAGGAATATTTAATTTAACATAATTACAATTATGCAGATTTCCAGCATGAAACTAATATATTGTTCAATTTTGGTACTGTTTTTTTCACGACATTCATTCTCATGTGGGTCGAGTATTAAAAAACAAAAAATTTATCCTAAAGTCGTATTTCTTACAGCAAGTAACGTAACTCTTAGCTGGCTGAGAGCAATCTCCTGCCAAGTGACGACGTCATCATTGCCGTATCAGCATTTGTTCCTTTTAACCTCAATAATCTGCTTACATAGGCTTCATCTGTGTGTCGTCTCTGCTTGCAGCAGATTGACTGGAGAAAGGAATGCTTCGTTCATGAACTTCACATGTGGTTCATAGGTCACATGACAGGCCACATAACATATTCTTATCAGTGTGTGTAATGCAATTAGTTAAGGACTTGCAATCATTTTAAAATTAATGAACAAAATAAGCAAATAGAATTTCTATAACAACAAAATGAATTAATTTTTTTTTCTGAACCTCATAGACATTTAGAAGTATCAAGATATGTATATATGAAAATATTTACTTGCAACATTAGCCTATTACAATTCAAGTAAAACATTCATGGAAAATGTCACATTTTCATGAAAAACCCAAAGTTTATTTAGAAATTAGTTACATAGTGGGTTTTTTTTCGTTGCACCTCCTACCTATTAATAAAGTTTTTAAAAAATTAACCTCAGAGGATGCGCGCGAGAAAATTGAATATGAAACTTTTGTTAGGGCACATAGAATCATGATTAATATTCTCTTTGACTCTTATGTTGCCTGGCAATCTTACAAATAGCTCCGTTTTCCACTTCTTTGTCTAGTAATTCATACCAGTAATATCGAATTTTCTTTTATTTGGATTTGTATAGATATCTGTTTTATTTGTTATAATTATGGATATTTTTACAGTCATTCAAGACCTGGATAGGTTCACTCCTTGTTAATGCCATGGATAAAAAAAGTTTGTACAGCGGACTCTTTTGAATTCCAAAATATCAGCGAATTCATGTGGGTTAAGTCTGGTCTAAATGGCTCTCTTCCCTCCCGTATTTGGATGTTGTCTGAATTTACTTTGCCCTTGTGACAAGTATAATTTCACTTGCAGGCTGATTATGGAATCTGGTTACAGTATCCTGCAGTACGAGAGTTCACATCGCAACTTCAAAAAATCGTTCGTCGCAGCGGATGACTACAGTCAAGTAACAACCGACTACAATGTGAAAGGAATTTCATGGACTTCTTCGACCGGACACCAGTTGAGCTCGTCGTTAATCTTCGGACCGACACCGTATCTCGTCGTTAATCTTCGACCGGCACCGTATCTCGTCGTTAATCTCGTTTTGATGCGGAACGCTCCGGCGGCTGTCGGAATCGACTACAAAAAGGACATACTTCCGACAAATTACGACCCGAAGGATATTCAACTCTACACTTTGCTGGCGAAGGACTCGTGCTGGGATGGTTTTTTTTATTCATCGCGAAAACGGTAAATCGTTGTAGCTTAGGATGCAGAGAATAAGTATGAGCGCAATATAGAATGTTGGACCCGCCCAGGCAAATTTTCCCGCTCGTTTTAACCATTGAAAAAAGGCCGTTTCATTGGCTATAGGTGGTTGTCTGGAACTGTGTAATGGACGAAAAGTTGTTCGAAAGCTAGTTAAATGTGAAGTAGTATAACCTCGGGCATGTATCCTATATATATAAATGATCATAAATAACAGAATCGAAATATATTTTTTGCGTGTACGCACTAGGAATCTATATATAAATGATCATAAATAAACAGAATCGAAATATATTTTTTGCGTGTACGCACTAGGAATCTATATATAAATGATCATAAATAACGGAATCTGAAATATCTTTGCGTGTACGCAATAGGAATCTATTTAAAGTGCACATATATTAATCATAATTATATGAAATCCATATACATATGTATAAACGATCAGGTATGCCTATAATCAATCTGTTAACTTTTATCTTACCAATATCTGCAGTTATATATGAGTTAGTATATTGATTAATGAATCAGATATATAACATTTAGCATAAAAATCAACGAATCAATCAGCATAAACATTAATAATTTTGTCAATTCATATATGAACTTTTTTATCAGTTAAAATATGATTTTTATCATGTTAATCTTCATTCTATGCAATTATCGGAGTACATTAGTATTTTCTGTAGCATAGGTATCTTAATGAGATGAAGTGAGAAACTGTATCATTATATATCACGTGATCACTATTATTTACCAATATCATTGTTTTATATTTTATTACTTGAATCAATTCATGTACACCATGAATTTTTATTTACTTATATATATATATTCACATAGTGTCTGTATCACACTCCTATAAGTCAAATGCAAGTCAAGTTTGAGTAATATTCAGTGGTTGGTTTTGGTAGCTGACCGAGCTGATGTAAGTGTTTACATAATAAAAATATGGAATGTTAGTCCATATATATAAAATACTAAAACTAAAGAGGTCAACCAGATTGCTTGCAGGAATGTGATCAGACTAGAGACGCTTAAGATGACGTATACAATAAGTATGTAGGCTAAGTTGACATGCCGTCACCTGTAGTCATTCAATTGTTTATAAACATTAGTCCAAGCTCCCTGCTTGAGACAACTACCGCCTACGTGATCTGTAGCGTGTCTCATTTTGATTGTGTGTTCGTATGTAACTATGTCATCTGATAGTATGTTCATATGTTCGAACTACTGTCTGTTCCTTCATAACTTGTAACAGAGATGGTAGACAAGCAGAACAGAGTTAGCTATCGTCATTAGAAGACCTGTACCTCTTTACCTAAGCTTTATCATGTAGAGGAATAGGATTAGCCATCATCATTGGCAGAAGCGATCAAGCTATCGTTTATTAGAAGACTTGTACAATCATATCTGATCTTCACCATGTAAAACTTCAGAAGAATATATAATATTTTATACTTAGTGTTTTCTACAAGAACCTCACCGAACCATGAGTTTAACACATCGTCGTAAAGATAATACCGACTTCGTAAGTGATCTACAAAACCCCAGACACTCCATTGAAGATGGAAGTGCAATACCAACCGACTTAGCGTATAGATTATCGCTAGTCTAACATTACCTCATAGGGCGCCTTATCATACAAGGCACAAGCCCTAATACATATACATGATAATTATATCGGCAGAGAGGCCAGAGAATTCTACACAAGATTTTATAAATTGGAACTTAGCAAGTCATTGTAGTGAAATATTAATAGTGAAGGACGTCCTTACAAATACTCCCCCCCCAAAACAATTATTATGGAATAATGATTGGATGATAAAATACAATAAAAACGTCTTGGAGACAGGAATTGACCCCGTGTCCTTGTGATCACTTGTTGTGGGGTGTTGTTGACTGCAGAGTCCTTTGGTGTTCTGGCTGACAGGATGCCTCCCCTGGTGGCACCTGGGGGATTCTGAGGGTATCTGTGGCCGCGGAGTGGCATGCCGGGAGCCTCCTTGTTTGGTGGCATCATGGGGCAGGAAGAGGGAGGCCCCCAGGTTAGGCAGCGGCATCAGGAGGGCCAAGGAGGCCCCCAGATGTGGCAGCGACGTTGGGTGGGCCGAGTAAGCCTTCAGTGGTGCAGCAGCGGAAGGCTTTGAGGAGGCTGAGGAGGCCTACAGGTATGGCAGCAAAGTTGGGGGGGGTCGAGGAGGCCTACAAGTGTGACGGTGATGTCGGGCAGGCCGAGCAGCAGTGTCAGGGGGTCGAGGAGGCCTGCAGATGTGGCAGTGGCGTCGGGGGGGGTCTGAGGAGGCCCAAAGGTGCGGCAGCGGCGTTGGGCAGGCCGAGGATGAATCTAGCATCCCCTGATTGAGGCAAAGGTGCCCACAACATCGATGTGTATGTGTCTGAACCACCACCTGATTCTGTGTGCCGGCTGCCCAGCACCCAGGTACCCATTCTCGTGCCTTGTCTTACACCAAAACGCGAATTAGGCGCTGTATATAGTGTTGGGTTCTTCAGAGTCAAGATTAGTTGCCGTGTGACTCTGTTAATGACTGAGTGCGGTCGACGTGTGTCATTAATGGTGGAGCCAAACTGTTCGAACAACACCAGAACACACCTAGGGAGGATGTGCCGTAGTGAGTCTGTTAATGGCGTTCGTGTCGACTGTGGAAAGGAGCTTTCAGAAACCTAGGCAGTGGCGCTGTATAGTTCCATTAAAGGTTCCCTGAAGGTGAGCGGCCGTAGTCAGTCCATCAATGGCTGGAGCCAAAATCGCTGAGTCACCGTCCAATCTGGGAGGTCACCAGTTGTGAGGACTTGACAGAGAGGCAGGTATTGGGTACTGATGCTTTATTACAGATTAGCGGGGTTTATTACAGATTAGCAGCTCCGGACGGGTATGTGGTATCTGAGTCGCGTCTACAGAGATCCAAGCACACAGATGGAGAATTTGTGTTTCTTTACCAACACTTATACAAAAATAACTACAGACGCAGTCTGTGCACATACATGATAACTATATCGGCAGAAAGGCCAGAGAATTCGACATTAGATGATAGAAATTGGAACTTAGCAAGTCGTTCTAGTGAAATAAAAATAGTGAAGGACATTGTCATTGTCCTTACAATATACATATCTTATGAAGTAACAACTTAACTTGTACAATATTATTTTTTAGATTGTAACTGAATGGCTTCTGTAGCACTTCTGTAGCCACTATGAATCACAAAATTATTAAATGAGGCTTCCTTAACTATTTCTATGGTTGATGCTATAAATATCGAAGCATTATCTGGTAGAGAGAACTGATACATTTTGTCTTGGGACACTGCAGCATATTCCACTCCTTGTTGTGATTTAGATCCGTGTACATTGTGCAATGTGGATCTTTTCGACTAATGTGCTCTATTGTATATTGTCTTTAGTGTTCTGGTCTATATGTAAGTGTTTACATAATAAAAATATGGAATGTTAGTCCATATATATAAAAGACTAAAACTAAAGAGGTCAACCAGATTACTTGCAGGAATGTGATCAGACTAGAGACGCTAAAGATGATGTATACAATAAAAGTAGGCTAAGATAACATGCCGTCACCTGTAGTCATTCAATTGTTTATAAACTTTAGTCAAGCTCCCTGCTTGAGACAACTACCGCGACCTATAATTCAAACGGCCTACGTGATCTGTAGCGTGTCTCATTTGATTGTGTGTTCGTATGTAACTATGTCATCTGATTGTATGTTCGTATGTTCGAGTTACTGTCTGTTCCTTTATGACTGGTAACCGAGATGGTAGTGAAAGCAGAAGAGAGTTAGCTATCGTCATTAGAAGACCTGTACCTCTTTACCTAAGCTTTATCATGTAGAGAGAATAGAATTAGCCATCATCATTGGCAGAAGCGATCAAACTATCGTCATTAGAAGACTTGTACAATCATACCTGATCTTCACCATGTAAATTCAGAGAATATAAGTATTTTTGTACTTCGTGGTTTCTACTAGATCCTCACCTAATCACCGAATCATCATGAGTTTAACACATCGTCGTCATAACCAAGAAGATAATACCAACTTTGTAAGTGATCTACAAACCCCAAGACACTCCATTGAATATGGAAGTGCAATACCAACCGACTTAGCGTAAGATTATCGCAAGTCTAACATTACCTCGTAGGGCGCCTTATTATACAAGGCAACAGCCCTAAAAGTGGTGGCAGCGTCACAGAAGAACTCTACAACTTCTCCGAAGTAAAACCAGAATAATAAATCATGAAGTCAACGACGACGGAAGCAGCAGATTCTTCAAGCAACTTATTATCATCATTTAGTGAGCGACTTCAGAAAACAACAAGAACTCTTCACCGACGACGAAAAGCAAGAGATTCTTCAAGCAACTTAGTATCATCGTTTAGTGAATAACTTCAGAAACAAACCGACGTGTCCTTTTCCTACGGCAACGCAAGCTTCGTCTCTCATTAGAATAATTCAAGAAAACATCGTTATTGAGCGTTTCCGGCACTTCAAGAAACAAACCGAAAGCGTCTACAAGGATCTACAAGGGCTCGAATCATCCAAACATCGCGCACGGGGGAAACTCAAGCTAAAAAAAACCAGGTCATCCGCTAAATATCGGAACACCGTGACTTCCCACAAAAGCAAGCTAAGTACAATTTTTTATTCATTTGGAGTAACTTTGAGTGTTTCCTTTGCAGGTCGAATTTCGTTATTCCTGTGACTGAAGTTACGAGACATTCAATTAATCTTAACTTTTTTACAGAAATTATTCTACATCATTGAGATTTCGCTACTGCGAGTTTTTTTTATCTTTGAGTGTCTGTTTCCAGAAGTTCTACTGAAAAATATCATAATCATATACTATGTTAATTTTATCATTTTGGTTTTGTGATTATTAATCCCTTACGTAACAAATCATATTAAACAGTGGAATATGCGTTTACGCAGTAGACGTCTGTATTTATACAGATGCATGGATAGGGTCGTTAGGCACCGTAGTGATAAGAAAACACACAAAAACAAGTGGAACACCCGTACAAATCTAGATAAATTAGAGGTAACACTATTTCGGGTCATGACAATAAATGCTCCTTTGCAAGTCCGATTGCAGTTTTAGCTTGAGTTTTTGAGTTATATAAAATATCGAACCTCAATGACTCAACTTAACTTTAAAAATACGGCTGGATTGCAAGGAATAACATGCCTATAAAAAACTTTCATTAGGCAAATAAGCGCTGACCAGGATCCCTCACTATTTCAAATTTTAGCAAAGAATGAAGTAAACAACAGCAATTACAAACAGTTAATATTGAATGCAGTAGAGGAGATAACTTGTCTAATAGTAATCGCTCAGGGCCTATAGTTCGTCATTCATTGCTTTATACGTAACCAGCAACATAATGCTAAAAACACACAATACGTTGCCGATGGTAATAAAGAGAAGGATCCTAATTATTACAAAAAGAAATAGAAAACAGTAGCCCTTTCAGAATCAAACAAGCAAACTCGGTTACTTTGTCACTAGTCAAGCGGTCAAGGTCAGTCAGATCTGCCGAAGTGTTCAAAGCATAGCAAATTCCACACACTAAGCGACTCTAGCAGAGTGGGGAAAAGTGATGTCGGATCAATTATGCCATACCTTTTATTTTTATGCCAATACCTTTTTGAATTAAAAAAGGATTTTCCTATGAATCACACGACCGTATCAAGTAATCAGAGCAGGTTCTAGTAATTTTAATACAATAGTTATTATTAAGTAGTGGTGGATTAAGCCCAACTGTACGCTCGTAAAAATTAGAATATCTTGTTTTATTTCTTTAGTACACGTAATATCCTGTATTTATGGACTCACCGTCTGTTGTTCGAACTTCCCTAATGAGAAGTCCAGATAAGCGAGCGCTTACAGATACCTCTATAGTTAGAACAAAAAACATTGTATCTTTATCTAGTGTAATTGTAAGATCCATCTAGGGGGGGTATACAAAATATTATCTTACATCCTGCAAAATAAGGCGTGTTTATCAAAGGAAAATCCTATAAACCTTCAAACATATTAAAATCCGTTGAACAAAAATGAGACAGTTAATCAAATAATAACTTATATAAAGGAACTATACATTGTCTCATAAATCGTAACATTGTTTCAAATGACCCAACAGAATTTCTCCCACAACCGCAGTCGCACTTTGCACGCAAAATCTCGAGAAGCATGCACCCTCGAATGTCTTAGTGCGTGTTTAAAAAGACCTTGTTGGGAAATGCAATTTTAATCCTTCCTGACACTCTGAAATATAATGATTTCCGCGAACAAAGCCCTAGACACGGTTGACTAGCAGCAACAAGTTAAATCTAGTGATCCACAAACGTATACATATCGTGGATACGGAAGTTATAAATATCGCATTTTTTATTGTTGCTAAATTTTAATCACGCCCAATCAGTCTTAGATGAATCTCCCTTATACTCTATCTAAAGTAATATCCGTAAAGTCATTCAAGCAGAGGTGATTCAGCAGAATTTTTTTTTTCCTTTTACCTGAATACCAGGAAGTTTATCCACTACGAGTGATTCTGGAAAAAAAACGGGAAAAAAAAAACGGATGTAATTTAACACAAAATACGTCTAAGGGACAAACATAAAGCTATATACGTACCTTCGTATAGACTCTCAATGCAATTTCAAAATAGAGATAAATGACGAAGTTGAAAATGTTAGTAATAGGAGCCATTAGGAAAATCAAATAGCCCATAAAATTTTCCCTCAAACGTCATGCCATAAAAGATCGGACTTGGCGTATCTGCGTAGATTTCTGTCGCTTAAACAAGGAAACGACTCCCGATAGTTTCCAGTGCCATGTACCGACGACATCTTATCTCTGTTAGGTTAGAATAAATTTTTCACCAGCTTGGACTTACTTAAAAGCTATTACCAGATACCATTACCTAAGTGATTGTACCTCATATACCGTTTTCAGCACACTCAGGGGACATTATCAATTTTTACGTATGCCTCCGGCTTACGTTGCGCCCCTAATACATATAGTGTTTGGAGACTTTTAGGGGATATCCTACATGCCTATATGGATGATCTTGTAATCTTTTCTAATACCTTAGAAGTACATTCACATAAACTAGAGCTAGTGCTACAGAGACAAAGACAAATAATCTCAGAGTAAAATATCTAAATGTGAGTTTTTAAAAACCGAACATGTTTATCTAGGTTTTATGTGTCTAGTCAAGGTCTTAAAGTAGTCCATGGTAGGTGCCGGCTATTCATAACTTTCCGGTACCTATTAACGTAAAAGGGGGATACAGCACTTTTGCGCTGTAGTGGGTATTATAATCGTATGTAAATATGTAACTCTTTCAATCATGGGACAGCTCCTTTAACAGATCTTACGAAGAAGAGCGTAGATTTATTATGGTCTGAAAAGCATCAACAGGCGTTCGATATCCTAAAAGCGGAATAATGCAGCTCACCTAACTTAAAAAATCCCCAATTTAAATAAGGAATTTTTTTTTTTATTGCAACAGACGCCTCAGACCAAGGGGTAAGAGGGTATTACTTCAGTAATATGATAAACAGTTCTTTCCTATAGCTTTTTATTCACGTAAACTAAAGCCCTTTGAAAGTAAATATGCAGTAATAGGCAAGGAAGGGCTAGGTATCTTTAACTCACTAGTACATTTTAAGTTCATAATCTATGGCTATCCTGATAAAGTCCTTACTGAACATGAGTCCTTTACCGAGTTTTTCAAAGGCTTTAATCACCGTCCAAAAGGAACTCGGTGACAAATGATCATTCAGGTCTTTGGAGCCAAGATAAGATATCTACCTGGGAAAGCAATTATCATAGCTGATGCATTATCCCGCAATCCCGCACCATACTGCAAAGAACCATTAATTAGACTAAAAAATATAGAAACATCCATGCTTATTGTTAAAACCGTATCTAAACAAGAAAATTCCTTAACCCAAGAGATCGCAAGCATTGAATATCTGGGTTGGAGCGCAGAACTGTTACAAACTGGACAAAGCAAGAGTCAACAGACAACCAAAACAATAAACACTTCGAACAGAAACAGAGTCAGCAGCAATAAGCAAACAATAAACACTTACGACGGAACAGGTCAGCGGCTAAGCAAACCAATAAAAAAACACTTCGAGCAGAAACCCTAAAGCAAAAGTATATTTAAAGTATGTGTATCAGAATAATGTAATCAAACGTAATATTATATGTAGGTCCGTGACGAGGAAAACCCGAAGAACACAGCAGGTGACTAATGGCCAGGTATTAGTAATAATCTCTATCATACCAATCGTCCTAAACTGGTTGCATTCCGTCATCCAGGGTTCCCTATTATGTCACAGAAAGCCAAATCACTATTTTACTGGCCTACAATGCTTACAGATATAAAAAGCACATAACTAATTGTAACACGTGTCATGAAAAACAAGGGATACACTAAGATACCTGTCAGTTTAAGGGCCTATCCTGTGCCAAATCAATCCTTGAAAGAATATACGTAGAATTATTAACAGAATTACGAGTCTGACAGAGGAAATAAACACCTCTTAGTGTTAATAGTTCCTTGACACGTTATATAGAATTAATAGCACTAAAAACAAACACCGCAATTGAGTGCGTTAGGAATATTTATGAGTGCTAAATCAGTAAACATGGAATTCAACACATAATAATCTCTGACTTGGGTGGTGTAAATCAATAATAATCTCCTTAACACGTTGTGTGAATTCCTATCCATTAAGAAAACCAATAATATATTTTATCACCCAGTCAATCGGTTTGGTAGAATAAGAGATAAATAAGAAAGTGTCAATGTCTTACGAGTTACAACTCGTGATATTGGATCTGAACTGGATTATAGCGGTTCTCGCGGTTTTAAATACCTTTATCATTCATATCTCGTATCTGTAGAAATGATACCGCAAGTAGCCTTATACGGTACGCCGCTAGAAACATTTTCCACATATTCAAGCCAAAACCATTAATTTATCAAATATATATATAAAAAATATATAAACTAATAATAAAAAATAAAACTAAATATGGATACAAGTGGAGTCAATATAATACACTCCGTAAGAAGTCGGAAGGGTTACAAATTATGACAAAAAAGGAATAACGATAAAATCAATAAGCAAAAACGTAACCATAGGTTAATTAAATATCCAAAATAAATATATGCGTAAAGATTTGAACTCTAACTTAATGCTTTAGTAATGACAAATAAGCTAAAAGTTCAAACACATATCAAAACCTACTGACATATTGTCTGTCCCGGTGATTTATATTCGTAGTAAAAAAATAATAAATAAAATAAATAAAATAAAATAAAAGAGATTTTAAAGTCAGGAAGTCTAGAAGTGAAAATGTTATCCATGGAATAATCCTATATGAATCTTATACAGGGCTAATAATATATATAGAATTTGTATGGAAACCTTTTTCATTAGTTTGAATAAGGAATATTTAATTTAACATAATTACATTTATTACAATCATGCAGATTTCCAACATGAAACTAATATATTGTTCAATTTTGGTACTGTTTTTTTTTTTTCAGACATTCTTCTCATGTGGGTCGAGTATTAAAAAAACAAAAAAAATATCATTTGAAAATACTAAAGTCGTATTTTATTACAGCAAGTAACGTAACTCTTAGCTGGCTGAGAGCAATCTCCTGCCAAGTGACGACGTCATCATTGCCGTATCAGCATTTGTTCCTTTTAACCTCAATAATCTGCTTACACAGGCTTCATCTGTGTGTCGTCTCTGCTTGCGAAGCAGGTTGAGTGGAGAAAGGAATGCTTAGCTCATGAACTTCACATTATCCGCATTGCAATGCAAACTTGGTTAAGGAATCGCAATCATTTTAAAATTAATGAACAAAATAAGCAAATAGAATTTCTATAACATCAAAATGAATTAATTTTTTTTTTTTTTCTGAACCTCATAGACATTTAGAAGTATCAAGTCATGGATATGAAAATTCATGGGAAAATGTCACATTTTCTAGTAAAAAAAAAAAAAAAAAAAGTTTATATAGAAATTAGTTACATAGTGGGTTCTTTCGTTGCATCTCTAGCCTATTAATAAAGTTTTTAAAATTAACCTCAGAGGATGCGCGCGAGAAAATTGAATATGAAACTTTTGTTAGGGGCATATAGGATCAGATATTATCACAACTTAATTTCAGTTAGCATAGAGAAATACAGAATCATGATTAATATTCTCTTTGACTCTTATGTTGCCTGGCAATCTTACAAATAGCTCTGTTTTCCACTTCTTTGTCTAGTAACTTACTACCAGTAATATCGAATTTTCTTTGGGATTCGTATTGATATCTGTTTATTTTTTATAATTATGGATATTTTTACAGTCCTCATAGACCTGGATAGGTTCACTCATTGTTAACACCATGGATAAAAAAGTTTGTACAGCTGACTCTTTTGAATTCCACAAATATCAGCGAATTCATGTGGGTTAAGTCTGGTCTTAATGGCTCTCTCCCCCCCTGTATTTGGATGTCGTCTGAATTTACTTTGCCCTCGTGACAAGTATAATTTCACTTGCAGGCTGATTAATGGAACCTGGTTACAGTATCCTGTAGTACGAGAGTTTCACATCGCAACTTCAAAAAATCGTTCGTTGCTGCGGACGACGGCAGTCGAGTAACAACCGCCTACAATGTGAAAGGAATAAGCACCATCATGGACTTCTTCGACCGACACCGTATCCCGTCGTTAATCTCGTTTTAATGTGGAATGCTCCAGCGGCTGTCGGAAATCAACTACAAAAGGGACATACTTCCGACAATTACGACCCGAAGGATATTCAACTCTACTTTGCTGGCGAAGGACTCGTGCTGGGGATGATTTATTCATCGCGAACGTAATCGTGTAGCTTAGGATGCAGAGAATAAGTATGAGCGCAAAAATAGAACGTTGGAGCCGCCACCCAGGCAAATTTTCCCCTTGTTTTAACCATTGAAATTGGCCGTTTCATTTGGCTATAGGTGGTTGTCTGGAACTGTGTAATGGACGAAAAGTTGTTCGAAAGCTAGTTAAATGTGAAGTAGTATAACCTCGGTCATGTATCCTATATATATAAATGATCATAAATAACGGAATCGAAATATATCTTTGCGTGTACGCAATAGGAATCTATTTAAAGTGCACATATATTAATCATAATTATATGAATCCATATACATATGTATAAACAAATCAGGTAGCCTATAATCAATCTGTTACCTTTTATCTTACCAATATCTGCAGTTATATATGAGTTAGTATATGGATTAATGAATCAGATATATAACATTTAACATAAAAATCAACGAATCAATCAGCATAAAACATTAATAATTTATCAATTCATATATGAAATTTTTTTATCAGTTAAAATATGATTTTTATCATGTTAATCTTCATTCTATGCAATTGTCAGAGTACATTAGTATTTTCTGTAGCTTATGTATCTTAATGAGATGAAGTGAAAAACTTTATCATTATATATCACATGATCACTATTATTTACCAATATCATTGTTTTATATTTTATTACTTGAATCAATTCATGTACACCATGAATTTTTATTTACTTATATATATATATATTCACATAGTGTCTGTATCACACTCCTATAAGTCAAATGCAAGTCAAGTTTGAGTAATATTCATTAGTTGGTTTTGGTAGCTGACCGAGCTAATGTAAGTGTTTACATAATAAAAATATGGAATGTTAGTCCATATATATAAAAGACTAAAACTAAAGTGTGAGTAATGTGAAATATGAGTAACTTCCTGAAAAATATTTTGTGTACAAATTCTCATTTTAATCATTGTCCAAGGAGAAGATAATTTTACTACTGAAGGCAACTGTATATTCATATTCAGTGACTCAAACAACCTTCTAGTAGCTCTAATTGGGAAAGGTGGTGGATGATTGTTTATAAATGTATCTCTTAATTCAAATACTATTTTGGTTGGAGTATTACTTGTCCAAATTCTTAAAGCACTCTTCATTGTTCCTAGCTCTCTATGGAGAGAGAGAAGTAGTTGACCGCATTCAACCTGTAAATATGAGGCTGGTGATCACATTAAGTTTCCTGAACATTTTCTAAGGCCTTCATTGTTTTCAGCAATGTCTCTGATGCTGAGCCGTATATTTTGCTATGAACAATTTGCTTTATACAGTAATGTAAGGGCTTGTCTATTGGCTTCCAAAATGGTGTTTGATAATTTTCTAATTAGATTTAATGCTCTTTCACACTTTAATTTCATGTATGTTATATGGGCTTTCTAGTTTGAGAATCAAGTACCAATCCCCGAAATTTTGCAAGTTGGTCAATTGGTATACTACGGTTTCTTCAGCTTTTTCCACTTTTTATTTTTATAAAACATGATTATCTATGGAAAATGTGAAACCTATATAGGAAACCATTTCATCTATTTTTATTATGTTTTTATTAATGATTTATTCTGCATGTTTAATTAGATATGCTGACTAATATATCACAAAATCATCCATATACAGGTTACTTTTGATTACTGTAGGCATATTATTACTTATATCATTTATTGCTAAAATAAACAGTGTGCCACTAAGGATTCTTCCTTGTAGAACACTAATTCGAAATTTCTGGACAATATGTCAATTCTCACTTGAAAACTGTAATTTGTCAAAAAGTTTTGGATGAACCTAGGTAAATGTCCACGGATGTTGTTTTGTAAATTTCTTAACATAGCATACTCCATGTAGTGTTGCTTGCCTTTGCAATGTCAAAAAAGATACCTACAGTAATCTGTTGTCATTCAAATCCTCTATGTATATGGTCTTCTAAGTTAGAGAGAGAATCTAATGTAGATCTGTTACATTGGGACCCAAACTGAGTGGGAGTAAAAATCTTATTCTCTGGAATGTGCCATTTTGTCTTAACAATTTGCATAAGCAACTTGTTAAAGAAATTGGTCTGTAATTATTTACATTACAGGTAGTCCCCAGTTATCGGCGGGGGTTCTGTTCCTGGGGGTGTGCCGATAAGCGAAAACTGCCATTAACTGAAACTCTGCCATTTATGGCGCCATAGTGGCACTTATGGCACCTCTGTCAGGTATGTTATGGCTCCATAACTCTATTATTGGTGCCTTATGGCGCTGATAACAGGAACTCGGCCCGTTGTGTCGCCGTAAATCGCCGATTTTTTTACATTTACTGGGATCCTTTCCAGGTTTGGTGATAGTTGTTATTATAGCTTTACACCATTCATCAAGAAATAAATTTCGAAGCTGTAAATGATTATGAAACTGTAGTAAGTATGACTTTGCCAAAGGTACTAAGTGGCAGATCATCTCAAAACAAGTATTGTCACCACCAGGAGTAGATTTATTGTTGTTCGAGAGAGTATTTTCCAGTTCTTCCATATTAGATTTTCTATTATAATATATACTATGTTCTATTGTTTCGAAATTTATTGTTGTTGATTCTCTCTTAATTTTCTTTGTGCGGAAGTGTTCATCCAAACTTTTATCACCACTTACATTTGCTAAGTTTTCTCCTATTATATTACTTCTTTTGGATCAAGTATTATTTTCCCATCTTTTAATATGGCATCTCTAGGTGATTTAACATGGGTACCATTTACTTTCCTGAAATTTTCCCATATGTTTTGTATGGGAATAGGAAATCAACAGCATTTAAGGACTAGAAAGTAAGGCATGTACAGGGTGCAGAGGAATGGTACAGAGAAGAGGAAAGAGATGAGAGAAGAAGGGTAGGTATGGCTATTGGAAGAGCGAAGCAGTTGAATTTAAGACTAGGAACAAGAGAAGGAGAAAAGGATATCTATAAGATTCAAACTTGAGGAAAAGGCAGAGACAGGATGTGGGTAAACTGGGTGTCTTCAAGGATAGAGATGGAAATGTATAGTATATGGATGAAGACATTAAGAAGAGATGGAGAGAGTATTTTGAAAAACTTTTAAATAATGAAAATGAAAGAGAGGAGATGGGGCAGCTCAGAGGGTAGACGGACCAGTGATGGAGATACAAGATACAGAAGTGAATAGAGCATTAAGTAAAATGAACAATGGTAAAGCACCAGGTCCATTAGAGTTCCAAATTGAAATGATCAAATTTCATGGTTATAGGTATAGAGGGGGAGAAATGGATGCTGGATTTAATAAAATGCTGTATGAAAAGAGGAAGTAATGCCAAGGGACTGGGAGGAGAGTCTAATGGTATATAATATATACAAGCAAAGAGAAGGGAGATGTCATGGATTGTGGTAAGTACAGGGGACTTAAACTAACAGAGGATGTATTGAAAGTTTTAGAGATGATACTGGATGAGAGATTATAAAGATCAGGAACAGCAGTATGATTCTTGAGAAGAAGAGGGACGGTGGATGCCATCTTCATATTAAGACAGCTACAGGAAAAGAGGCTAGAGGGAAACCAAGAGCTCCATTGTGCATTTAGAGACCTGGAGAAAACATACGATAAAATCCCAAGAGAAGTGATGTTTTGGTGTTTTGAGGAAGAGGAAAGTCCTGGAAAAGTTGGTTAGGCTGGTCGAGATGATATATCAAAGCACGAGCACAAAAGTAACAACAGCAGTTGGGGAAACAGAAAACTTTGAAGTTAATGTTAGCAATGTGGGTTCCATTCTCAGTGGGGTGCTCGTTAGCAAAAAATGCCATTAACCGAAACTCAGTGATTTATGGCACTGATAACCGGTTAATGGCGCCTCTGTTAGGTATGTTATGGCGCAGATAACTGGCACGTTATGGCACCATAAATCGCTGATTTTATGGTGCTAGGCAAATGCAATAAAACCAGATTGCCATTAACCAAGGGCGCCAATAACTGGGGACTGCCTGTATTAGCCCTATATTGTCTCCGACATTATTTGTTCATCCGAGCCTCTTATTGGTGTAGTGACACAAACTCATTAATTTAAGCCTGGAAGTCTGGCAGTTGAACATTCCATATGTTCAAAGTACCAGAGGCAAGGGACTCCTTTCTTAGCCCTTCGAGACCAGGAAGAGATTCCCAGGGTGGGAGAACTACCAGGTCCAGAGATTTATCCAGACTCCATCTAGGTAAGTCTATGTAAAGACCAAAGGTTTATATTTGTGTAAACAAATAGCAAATTTTAATTTGTATTTTTCCTTACATACAAACCTGAAGGTCTTTATGTTTAAGGCCCACCTCAGCCAGCCCCCCATTCTGATATCTGGGCCACAAGGCCAAGTGGAGCAGACCAATGAGTGGGTGTAGCTTCCCCCCCCCCCCCCCCCCCCCCCCCCCCCCCCAACCCCCCCCCCCCCCCCCCCCCCCCCCCCCCCTTACCATCGGTAGCTAATGACCTTGTTTGAAAGTTAACAGCTGTTCCAGCTCTCATTTGCAACCAAAATCCTATAAAGACCTTCAAGTTTGTATGTTAGGGAAAATACGAATTGCTTCAAAATTTGCAATTTTCTTATGGTGTGATTCTAAAAAGGAACCAATGTACTTAAGGGGGCAATACCTAAGCAGTTTTTGAATGTTTTGTTAGAGTCTATACTATATTGAAGTTATGTTGACTACAAGCAATCATTTTGGATTGTATGGTACCGTTTGTTCCAAAATCTATATCAAAATACATATGTATCTAGATTTATTTTGGCTTTTCTTTGGAATTTAGTAGTAATTAGTTCTATTTTTTGCTCTCCCTCTCTTTAAGTTTAATGTAAATTTCATCCCTACAGCTTTAATGAAGAAGGATTTAACCCTGTGGAATGAATACCATCTCAACTTGCACCAAGTCTTCAGCTTGAACTAATGGCCCAGCCAAAATGTGGTACCTTGAAGAAAACTGGTACAGTACCAGCCATTTGTGAAAATTGTTATCATTCATACATATGCAATTGCAAAAGCCAATGTTTCTGCTACTGATATGGGAACTGATATCAAGATCTATTATTGATATATGAAAACTGTTGTCAACAGTTGTGGTTATCAAGATTAAAAGAAAATATTTTTGTTTTCAAGCTATATTTTGTTTCTGTTATAATTTTAAATCATTTTTATTTATTAAAAATAATTAAGAACAACAGCAATTTTTCTATCCTTAATAATGTGTTCAAACATGTAGAGATGAAGTTTTACATATGCCTTTTTGCCACTAACTGCAGATCAGAGTAAATCCAGAATTCCTATTGGCTTCATTGGTAATTATTTAAATAATATAATATGTACATATAATGCTGCTTCGTGTGGATGTCCTCTCTTGGGCGAATTCCTCATTGTTTGAGTGGTTTACATGCTCACCTACTGATTCGGTACTTGCGAGTTCGACTCCTTACTCTGCCAACGTGGAATCAGTGTAATTTATTTCTGATGATTAGAAATTCATTTCTCTATACGTATAGGTAATGTGGTTTGGATCCCACAATAAGTTGCACATCCCATTTCTAGGTAATCAATAGTTTCCTGGTCACGTAAAAATATCTAATTGTTAGGGCCAGCCATAGGAGAGCTGTAAATGACAAAATAGCCTGTGTTATTTTGTATTGTTACATTATATGTCATTACTATATTATATGTATTCATGCGAATTAAAATTTTTTCAATTCGCATGAATACATATAATATAGTATTGTAACAATACAAAATAACACAGGCTATTTTGTCATTTACATTAATACTATTTTCTATTTGGAGTTGTGTATATTGTGCCTCATGTGTATATGTTTGCTTCATCTTCATGCAAACCCCTGATGACTCCATTCCTTCTTGTTCCTTTCCTCCTTTCCTAAATCTTCTTCTTGCTGCTTCTTCCTTGGAAAACTTTACCCTTTCACATCTCGTCAATAGATGTTTCTTAGGAGGGTTTGGGAGAATCTATTGTTGATTGTTTTCTGTAATGGCCTGTGTGAGCGTAATCACACAGTTATAGACGAAATGGTAACAACTCATGGCAGAGCAACCAGAACTGTCTTTGAAAGTAACTTTGGCATGGGCAGTCAATGCTAAAAATTGTCTCCAAGTCGTATGTCTCCAAAGCGTAAAGGGTTTCAGCCCTTATCAACTCGTTGTATGGGCGGAATCCTAACCTACCATGTACCATGAATGATGAACTTCCTGCACTGGAAGGTACAACATCTAGTGAAATAATTGCCAAACACTAATACTTGCCATTCTGCAAGAAAAGCCTTTATTGCTGCTGAAACTTCTGAGAAAATACGACGGGCACTAAGACACAAAGTAAGGACCACTTGTTAAGTCATTAAGAATGGAGATCAAGTCTATTTTAAAAGGGAGCGCAAAAGGAATGGAAAGGACCAGCAACAGTCATTGGTCAAAATGGTAAAACAGTAATTTTATTTTAAAATAGTAGTACTGTACGGTTCAAATATTGTATGAGCACATGAAACACATTCAGGAAATACCATAGTTTTGATAGAAACATTGAAGAAGGAATAAATGTGCTGCTTGATATGTTGAGGCATCAAGGGAAAAGGATGAAATGGACAATACGTAGTATGAAGAGTGAGATAGAAGCAGTTATAAATCCAGTGGAAAATTTAAAAAAACTAAGAGGAAGAACAAAAGAACCACACCAAAGTTGAGGTCACTTCATCTGAAGATAAATAATTTAACATTTAAGAGTATTCCAAAGATTGGACAGAGAGTAAGATTCCTGCCGAAAGAGTTTGATGAATGGCAGATAGGAACTGTTCACAGCCGTGCTGGAAAATCTACAGGAAAATATAGTAGTTGGAAAAGTATTGAACATAAAGATGGACATATAACAGCCATTGACTGGAACAGAGATGTAGAAAAATGAGTACCAGTTTCAGAAGATGAAATGCAGGAACCCAGTGAAATCGTAATGGCTTAAATAACACAAAAAATCAGGAACTTGATAAAGCAAAACAAAAAGAACTGAAAACCTGGAAGAATTTTGGTGTTTATGAATAAATTCCTAACTTGGGTCAGAAGGGATTGTCGGTACGATGGGTGGTGACAGAAAAGAAAAACAGTGATGGAAAAACGATAATTAAAAAAAAAAAAAAAAAAAGTCAATTGAGCCAGTGCTCGGTGTGCCGAGTGAGACGGTGTAGTTGAACCAAGGTCTGGAGAATATAAGGTCCTCCAGTCCCAGATCGTTCACCTTTCAACCGACTGGTGAACTCGGTCTGAGTCCGCTTTTCGTCCAATTAGCGGATTCGGGACCTGGAGGGGTCCGGGTTTTTCGACGTCATTCTATCTCCTCACTGTATCTGAGTGACCTACGAGCTCTCTGGGGTCGCGATCGTGTCCACGTCGTATCGATGCGCTTGTATCCACTTCGCATCGATCCTGGGGAGGTCTAGGTTGCGATATCTTTAACAATTACTTGCAACCCATCGGCCTTTCACCTTTGTTGCTAACACCAAGAGACCTGCAAGATTCATTGACCTGCAAACACCAAGAGACCTGCAAGATATTTATATGACCTACGGGCTGCTCTAGAGCAAGAGCCCGTGCTGGCATAAGGCCAGCTTAATCTTAAGCAACAACAACATAAGGTCTTGTCATGCGCAGCTTAAACTGGGGTGCCAGGATTAAACGGCTAGGTGCGTGACATCACAGTAACCGCAGTCAGGCCCCTTAACCTATAGCAATCCTGCCTTTATTTTCTCTTTTTTCATTTTTCTAAATACTTTAAGCTATTCGATAATTAAATTAATAGCCAGATGTAGGTTCTTCATTCTACTATGTTAAGAAAAATAATCATAAGAGATATCATTAGAACATTTTCGCCAAATAACATTGAAATTTTAGAAAACCTACCTTTGCTTTCTTTTTATCCGTTATTAAATACTATTAACTGTTTCCGAAGGAAAATGATAGTCAGAATAAAAAACTACTTTAATATATTAAATAATCATGAGCGCGTTCTAAAGAATATTCTAAACAATAATATAAATATATGTCTAAATTACACATTTAAAAGATCTCCATAAAATCACATTTTGCACATATATAGCTGTCGCTAACTTTTTCAATCTATGCACCGCTTTTCTGGAACTACTAATGTGTCTGTTCAAATTTGGAATTCTAAAAGCTGTATGGCATGGAACAAACTATTTCGACTTTTGAAGTTATTTGGATGTGACTGCTAATTATATCCACTAATTTAAATCCTTTTAAGGCTGTTAAAAAATTTTCCTCCCATGGTGAAAATCAAACATCTCATCCATACATTTCAAATGGTCAAGAAACACTAGGTTTCATTAGTTTCCCTTCACTAAAGCTTAACCAATCTTTGTGTCATCTTCCTTTGTTACTTTTGCTCCTAAATGTTCCAGTTGTGGAAACTTGCGAGCAAGTTTGTTCTTCAACTTCATGGTCTTTGAAGTCATCACTTTGATCATCCTTATTAAATACTGGTAAGCAAAATGAAATGGCTGATATACTGGGTTCTTTCTGAAGGGAATTTCCTTCGTCTTCGAATGATGCATCTTGCTTGTCAGGGACGTGGGAAAATGAGGCGGATGTTACATTTTCACTGTTGCAGTTTTAAACGTTGCTCTTTGAGCTTACAAGTGTGCTGTCTTTTCCTAAAAGGTGGGCTCTGAGACGATGTTTGAATGCAACTGGTGATGTGTGCTAATCGTACGCTCCCGTTGGACTTTTGCAACAAAAAAAAGTGCACCAACCCAGCCTGATTTAGTCTGTAATTTAGAGTATACGTCATGCCAAGTTTTTTATTTTGCCATTTTCAGCACAATTTAGACAAAGGATAGAGCATTGTACTTTTCTTCACTTTCATTTCTTTAGCGGTTCTATTCATGTCTTGTAGATTTTATCTTGCATTTACAGGTTTAGTCACGTAAGCATTTCTTGATGATTTTCTATCTGTTGGCAGTCGAGAATAAAACGGATCAAACTATCTATCAACAAGCCGAATGAAATGGCTTGTCATTTTCCAGCCCTTCTCTTCAAATATCCTTGGTTGTCGAAGTGATCAAAAGATTTATAAGTACTTTTGGACAGCAGTTGGACGGAAGTTTAACTTTCATTCGTTGCATACCTTAATAACATTGATATGTTTTTCAAAAAGTTTATAAACTGTCCGAAGATCACTTCATTCCTCTCTATTAGCTCTCTAACTGGACCATTGTGAGCGTATGTACTACATACAGTTGCCTTAAAGTGTTCCTTTACCCCATCCCCTTAAGCTTCATGAAAATGGTCTGGTAACACAGCAATGAAGCCTGTTTGTCTTGTAATGACGGATGTGAATGGTCGAGATATTGGATGCCAATGCTCATATTTTCCAATCACTACCGTAGTTATCTGTGACCTGGAGACTCCATTACTGTCTCCAGTAAGTAGTTATCTACTTTCCTGGAGACTTCAATGCTGCCTCCACTAAGTAGTTATCTGTGACCTGGAGACTCCAATACTGTCTCCAGTAAGTAGTTATCTACATCCCTGGAGACTTCAATGCTTCTCTCCAGTAAGTAGTTATCTGCATCCCTGGAGACTTCAATACTGCCTCCACTAAGTAGTTACCTGTGACCTGGAGACTCCAATGCTGCCTCCAGTAAGTACTTATCTGTGACCTGGAGACTCCAATGCTGCCTCCAGTAAGTAGTTATCTACATCCCTGGAGACTTCAATGCTGCCTCCACTAAGTAGTTATCTGTGACCTAGAGACTCCAATGATGTCTCCACTAAGTAGTTATCTGTGACCTGGGGACTCCAGTGATGTCTCCACTAAGTAGGTATCTGTGACCTGGAGACACCAATGTTGCTCCAGTAAGTAGTTATCTACATCCCTGGAGACTCCAATGCTGCCTCCACTAAGTAGTTATCTGTGACCTGGGAGACTCCAATGCTGTCTCCAGTAAGTAGTTATGTACATCCCTGAAGACTTCAATGCTTCCCTCCAGTAAGTAGTTATATACATCCCTGGAGACTCCAATGCTGCCTCCACTAAGTAGTTGTCTGTGACCTGGAGACTCCAACACAGCCTCCGGTAAGTAGTTATCTACATCCCTGGAGACTTCAATGCTGCCTCTAGTAAGTAGTGAGCTGTGACCTGGAGACTCCAATGCTGTTTATATTTACTTTGGAAGCAGAGCTAGTCGGGTGGGGAACAGGTGAAGTCTTACATTATTCATTTACAAAGAATAATTGAACAAAGAATAATTGAACACCTTACAAATTAGGAGATGTATATTAGAAGACAAAACTAAAATTGTCTTAAGAAAATCATTCTGCGTCATCGCAGCAGCCAATGGGCACGTGTAATGAAATGGAAGACTAGGCTATAGACCTCTGTTATACCGTGGGGTAAACAGAAAGATGATAAAGAATCTCATGATATATCTGTCTGAAAATTCTTGCAATGTTAAATGTGGTGCAGGAGAGATGGGTATTATGTGAGAATTCCGATCCGACCAGTGACCTAAGTCCGTGATTGGCAGGCAGAGAGCTTTGAACTGGTAGTTAATCCTCAACAGAGAAGAAACCAAACCAAACCAAAAAGAATCTTGGAGAGCAAGCAGTACTTAGACAAGAGCCCTATACCACTCGCTCAACTTGCCATACTGAGTTGCCTGGTAGTGCATTCCATGAAGGAATGTTCTCACTCTGTTAAACGAAGCATTCATTTCCTACAACCGTTTCGTTCATGTGAACACGAGCGAAAGTTGACCAGAGTTGAATGCAGTAAAAGCTGGCAAGAACTTGCCACGTCTTACTACGTATCTATCCTCTCTGTGATTGAACCTCACAAAGAGGACTTCACAGAGGACCTCCTCTTATTTCGTTCAGATGGCTTGTCCCAAGGCACAGCAACATCGATTTTGGCACGTGAAGAATGGCCATTCCTAGCTTTCACAGGTGGGTCTGAGCCACCAATGCAGCTCGGCCCCTTCTCTCATCCTGCGCTACTATTGTGATGGAAAGACGACTACCTATCACTGACTGTGGATGTACTCTGTTAAACAAAGCATTCATTTTCTACAACTGTTTTGTTCGCGCGAATGCGAACAAAAGTTGACCAGAGTTAAATGCAGTAAACCTGGCAAGAGCTTGCCATGTCTTGCTATGCATTGTCTTCTCTGTGACTGAACCTCAGGAAGAGGACTACATAGAGGACCTCCTCCTATCTCCTTCAGATGCTTTGTCCCAGGGACAGCGACATTGATCTTGACACCTGAAGAATGGCCATTCCTGGCTTTCACAGGTGGGTCTGAGCCACTAATGCAGCTCGGTCCCTTCTCTCGTCCTGCGCCACTATCGTGATGGAGAGATGACTACTTCTCACTGACTGTGGATGTAGGAATCTCCTTAGGGGTTGTACACTCGGAAAGACCCATACACGAGTATACCTGACGCAGCCCCGGTTCCATGAGTAGCGCCCTTGGAACCAGAGACAGGAGAACGAACATAGGTTCAAACTCTTAGGGCTCCCGAGACACTATATTTTGTGGATAGTGAAGACGGCTTAATCCGTGTCGCTTTACAGAGAACTGAAAAAGTTAATCTTCTATTTCATTACTGCTCGGTGAGAAAGTCGGAGTTTGCAATGAAAGCGGTGAATCTTTCAGTAATGAAAACACAGGGATTGTACTGCCTGCAGAACTGATTCTTGTGGGTTGGATCAGGGAGGAAGTTTCTATTTACTTTGGAAGCAGAGCTATTCGGGCCGGGAACAGGCGAAGTCTTCCGTTATTCATTTACAATTTAGGGTGAACAAAAAATAATTGAACACCTTGCGATTTAGGAAATGCATATTAGAAGACAAAACTCAAATTGTTTGAAGAAAATCATTATGCATCATTGCAGCGGTCGATGGGACTACAGACTTCTGTTATACCGTCAGGTAAAGAGAAAGATGATAAAGAGTCTAATGAGATATATCTCTGTATGAAAATTTCTCGCAACGTTAAATGTGTTGCAGGAGAGATGGGCATTTAGTGAGAATTCCAATCCAACCAGAGACCTAAGTCTGTGATTGCAAGGCAGAGAGCTTCGAATTGGTAGATAACCCTCGACAGAGGAGAAACAATCCCAAATCGAAAATAATCTCGGAGAGCGAGCAGTACTGAGACAGAGCCCTAACCACTCGCTCGACTTGTCATACTGAGTTGCCTGGCAGTGCATTCCATGAAGGACTGCGATGTTCTCACTCTGTTAAACAAAGCAATCATTTCCTACAACCATTTCGTTCATGTGAACGCGAGCGAAAGTTGACCGAAGTTAAATGCAGTAAAAACTGGCGAGAACTTGTCACGTATCTATCTTCTCTGTGATCGAACCTCACAAAGAGGACTCCACAGAGGATTTCCTCCTATCTCGTTCAGATGCCTTGTCCCAAGGAACAACGACATCGATCTTGGCACCTGAATAATGGCCATTCCTGGCTTTCACAGATGGGTCTGAGCCACCAATGCAGCTCGGCCCTTCTCTCGTCTTTCACCACTATCGTGATGGAGAGATGACTACCTCGCACTGACTGTGGATGTAGGAATCCCCTTGCGGGTTGTACACTCGGAAAGACCTGTACACGAGTATACCCAACGCAGCCCCTGTTCCATGAACACCGCCTTTGGAACCAGAGACAGGAGAACGAACATAGGTTCGAACTTATGGGGTTTCTGAAACACTATGTTTTGTGGATAGCGTCCAGGTTCCCGTTCCGGAAAGAGCAGGCGAGCCGAAGAAACAGCCAATTACTTCCTTTACATGGTAAGGATGGGGACCCTTAGAAGTCCCGAAGCGAGACTTATTAAGGGGCAGAGAATACCTTCCTCTTTCTTAGGACGTGGAACCCTTTGAAGAGGGAGGTTAGGAGGCGTCAGATGACGAAGACGAAAGACGATGACCCGTGAAAACTCGCTGCAACACAAGAGGGGAGGGTGCTATGCCATGGCAATACTGAACCGCACCGATCAAGAGCAGAGAGTTCATTCATTTGAGCCGAGCACTCAGATCGGCAGAGCTGTCTTGTCGAGCCGAGCCAAGCCAAGTGAGCTGAGCAGATCACCACTGCATAATTTTGAGTGGTAGTCGTCAATGAAGAACTATCACTTCTTCATTATTAATTGTTCTCCTTCGAGGCCAAAGCTCCGAGAAGAAGAATAAGAGGGATTCTGTGTCTGCTGTCCTATGTGTTTGGACCCTAAGGTCCAATACACAAGGATGGTACTTGACCATTCACCCAGAAGGTGTTACATGCAGATCCAAACCAGACTGAGGAGTGGACTCATCTGTGCTGGTAAAGGCTCTCTCGCCATCCAAGCACTTGTAATGGTGAGCACTCGCCAAGCATCAGAATTCGTAAGAATTCCCACACTCGGCAAGAAAAACCCGACCTGTAAGACAATAACCAGGCGAGACAAGAATCGGGCGAGCCTTGGCTGGGTCTTGAGGTGTTGCTTCCACAGACGTTGGTCCATGACTGATGTCTACTTGGGTTACTGGAAGTGCTAAAGTTATTTTTTGGGAAGGAGGTCACGCAACGGTAAAGGTGGTCACCAGAAGTCCATTCGATCACTTACCCTAAATACTATTTATTTGAATTGGGGTTAAGAGACATCTAATTTAACGACGGGAGAAGGTAACAGGTTAATTGATGAATTAGAGACACTCAAGAAACTGTACTTAGACTAGCTAGCCTATAGGTAGCACTCTGAAAACAGGCAAGGATTGGGAAGTAGCCTAGGCTCTTCCAACAATTCCTGCAAACCACCAACCTTTAGGCTACTTCGTTGTTATTTCCAGACACTCCCAGCACGTTGTTCCAAGAACGTGCGGTCTCAACGTCAATGTATTATACATGTTCTTGAAGAGAGTTGTTAAGCAAGACTTCCATCGTCTCAGTTCGTCTACCTCCTGCGAATCAAGGGAGCGTTCCAGAAGATGCAGCTGTAGCTACATCGGTGACAGTTGTTCATATGTTTATGCGACTCGGAGCTTTAGCTTTAGGTACTGAGGCTCCTCTTGACATCGCAGCAAAGACACAATGGCATTACAGATTATTGGAAGAACAGCCAAGAGAAAAGGCTTACTATGTGCAAAACAAAAGGAATTACTTTATAGTGTTAGCAAACATAAAATATCAATAAGGATGAATGATAATAGAATCTTTAAAGGTGTGAGGTAAGAAATGTAAATGTAAATTTGATAATAAATGTTTTTGTCAATTCTCACAATTGAAATCTTTTGACAAATTTTCGTGGTCATTCCAGTTTTGGGTCTGGATGACTGGCGCTGCTGGGAGGTTAGAATTCACCTGGTATGCAATGAGCTTTCAGAATGCCAATTCAGCAGGTGTCGCACTGATTTCTTGTTTAGGGGCTGTAGTATGTATAGACCAAAAGGTACCCGGGGTATTTGTGTTTTCCAGTTGGCTGGGTTGTATGCCATGGCGAGGTGTATGTTTGACCACAGTAATTTGCCTAAGGTGGTCATAATTTTGGAAATGAAGGCTGACCCTCTGTCAGAGATGATGCTGTTGAGTGTTTCTAGGGAGGAGCTCACTGTCGTTCCTGTTGTTAGGATTGCTTTGGGCAAAAATGATGTAATGGCTTTTGGGTGGCTAGGGTGGGGGGTGTAAGGTAAAGTGTTATGAGTGTGAAAGTGGGGCTAGGGGGTGTAACCATGATTTATATAAAATTTTCAGATTTTTTTCTTTGCTTCTTTTAAAAAGATTGTAAATGTTGAAGGACAAACAAGACGGTAAAGATTCTGCAGTAGACTTATTATTATTATTATTATTTTTTAGAAATATTGAGAATATGGTATTTGATTGCTTTTGTATAATTATATATTTAAAAATATAAATGCAACCCTTAATTGTTTTTACTTCAACATCGAATAATATCACAAACTCATCCTCATTCTGAGCTCTGACATTTTCTACTTTATGCATAAATATGACTTAGAAAAATATCACAAATTAAATTAAATTTCCTCTAAACTTAGGCATAGCCGATTTTGTGTGTTATGATAGGCTTAAAGAATAATATCACAAACTAAAAGCTGGTGGCATCTTGTCGCCTATCAACTAAACATGAATAATTAATAGGCTATAGAGCCTAGACATTAATATGTTATTGCATTAAAAAAAGAAACATACCAAATGGGGGTGAGGAGGTTACTAACTGGTGTTACATAATTTTCTAGGGGGTTCTGGGCATTTGTTATAAGTGGTGACAAGGGGGGAGGGGGTAAAAAAATTACTGAAAAAAAGTGTTACGTAATTTTTGAACAACCCCTTAGTGTAACAGATGAAGGCACAGCCATTTTATGAAATTATTTATTAACAGTTTTTGGCAATTTAATATCCCGATAACCGTATACTAGTATTATTGCTAATAAAAATCAGTAAGGTTAACGAACACGGTAATTGGAAATTAATAATTTTACTTTAGTTTACCACTAAAATATCCGTTTTCTCTTATGCAAACAGCGATACCGAAGAAAATGAATAATAAGACCAACTTAATTTTTATTTTTCTTCATATCACGAACAACTGGATAACAAAATGAATTTCCACATTTTGTGACTTACTTATACAGCAAAATGATAAAAGTATGACAGTCAAGAAAGTAATATACAGATATATGCGTATAAATGGACGGATACTTTTTCCTTATGTGTGTTGCCAAATAAATTTTAACAATTTAGTTGAAGCGATGCTTAGCTATATATTTGCTTATGGCATCTTTATAGGTTTAATTTTCACAAACGTGAAAATATGCATGGATACGACAATGTTTCTTGGGTCATTTATCGACAGAATTCGGGAATTAGACTTGAGTCATGATATAAGTGTCGCTGTTTTGCTGTGGATTAGTACTACCTACTTATTTATTTTTCATCATTTGGAGCCTACCTATAAGATTCACCTTGGAGGGGGTGGATTTTACTGTTGTTGTTGTTATTATTATTTCAAAGGCTAGAGATAAACCAAGTGTCTTGAGGGGGAGAGTGCCCCACCAAGCCCAAAATAACGCCCTTGATCTCAGCGTCGTCGGAATATCCTGGAAGTAGGTTGCTTAGATGATCTTCCTTTAGAGAGAGAGAGAGAGAGAGAGAGAGAGAGAGAGAGAGAGAGAGAGAGAGAGAGAGAGAGAGAGAGAGAGAGAGAGATAAGACAATACTATACGAAACACAAGAAGCGTCGGAGGCGAAGCGCACAGTAAGGAATTATATTAGGCAGATCTAGACCGTGAAACTTAAATACTTACAGCTGAATACGTTCACTATACGAGATTCTCGCTCTGAATTACAAAGGTATCTTGCGCTGCGGAATTCTTGCGAAGTTACAGAATATATCTTGCACATATATAAACATAAGAGTATTCTTCCCTTTACTTGTAACTAAATAAACGTGCATAGCGCAGTTCGAGGTTTTGATTCGTGGCAAAGAATTGAACTGATTTATGCCTCTTGAGAAAGTAAGTGGCTGGGTATCCCCTCTCATTCTCTGAGAGGTGTAACATCAGCAAACAATACATAGTACGTATACTGAGTACCCAAAATGGTTGCGTCACATAGTGAAACAACTCCTGTTATTTGCACGGGCTTTTACATCAGTTATTACAATACGAGCTATACCAGTATATATAAAGCACATAGTCACTCGCCCGAACAACGAAAATAGCTTTAAGGTAGGTAGCAATAATGTTGATAATAACATCAGAGGAGATAAACACACATGTCTATACTTGATTGGTAATAAGTGGTCATATACACACACATGACAAGTAGCTATTATTAGTTACAATTACTTACTTTATTTTTCCGCTACTGGCCAGTGGCATAAGGCTGATGGAGTTCAGAATATAATAATAATAATAATAATAATAATAATAATAATAATAATAATAATAATAATAATAATAATAATAATAAGTCTTATTGAAAGATATATCTAGTATCCGAATCGACTTATTGATAAAGAAGTCCGAACCGCGCTGGATCGCTGGTGAGGGTGAGAGTGAGAGACCACAGCCCCACCCCCATGAGAAGATCAAGCTGTATTACAAAGCTAGAATGCACGCACGTCACCGTGAGGACGAAGATGCTTTGAGAAAAATCATCAAAGAGAATGTGACCGCTACCGAAGCCGACAAAGAACCCGAACTTGTAATTTATTACCAAAATCGACATAGCCGGGACCATATTATGAAGAACAGCCCGACCCCCTCAGCAAGAGACCTCTTGAAACAGTTGAATGTAGTCTACCTATTCTTATGCCCCGTCCGTGGATGTCCCGGCTCTTACGTTGGTATGACTTCTATGAGACTGTCCAAGAGGATTTCCTGCCACGCACAAGAAGGAGCAATTAAAAACCATATCATGACAGCACACCAGGAAGCTATCTTCCGCGACGGTATTATCAAGAATATTAAGATAATAGGGAGGGCTCCTGACCAGCGACGTATGAATAATAGTACAAGTAATACCAGACGGGGCGACACCCCCGATCAGAGAATACCAGATGAGACAAGCAGCCCAGCAGCCAATGACAACGCGAGCCGTCGAGACACAACGCCCAGGGAGGTCATGCCCCAGCCTCGAAGCTGCAAGAGCATGACCTTCAAGAGGAGAAGTGTCTTGAAGGAAACTTCCTCCAACCAATAGCAGGAACACATTGCGCCACCAGCCAATGAAAACTTAGCTAGCGTTGACCCCCTGCTGACCTACCGCTATATATTGAGTAGATCCTAACAGCATCTACTCAGGGTTACGTAATTTCGTGCACAGGCGCGTGGACGTAACTCTCGTCATTTTAAACCTATTATTTTTGACAAGTATGGCCTCTAAGAGACCCTTTCGCCCGGTAATCCCAGGGAGGACCCGCCCTTGGAGGACGAGCAAGGCTTCGCCACCGTAAGGAAGAAGAAGAAGAAGAAACAGAAGAAGATTGTCCCACCGATTTCGACCAATAATACCTGCTCCTACGACATCGCACCGAATACGGCGAGTTTTGCGGAATTTCCGGCACTTCCCAAGTTCAAAGCTGTTGTTATCGAGGGCCAGACTTCATATGCTGCAGTCAGGGCCCTCGAGAAAAAATATCCAGAAGCCAACCTCATAGCCAGACCGAATTTAAGGGGAGAATTCATAATTACTCCCAAGGACCAAAAGCTGCTGAACTACTGAGGAAAGACAACCTGTGCCACCTTCTTGATCCTGCTTCAAAAAATAAGCAAGGGGATGATATGCAAAGTCCCCAAATACATAACTATCGAAAGAGTCCTCGGAGTTCCCAACATCATGGAAGCCAAGAGATGTACTGCAAAAGATGGACAGGAAACTCTTAAGATAGAAGCGACCTTCAAGGGCCAAATTCCAGCCAGGGTCAGCCTTGGATTCTTGGCACTTATGAGACAGAAGCCTTCGTACCAGAGCCTCTGAGATGCTTCAAGTGTCAGAGGTATGGACACCACAAGAACGAATGCAAATCAGAACACATCGTGGAGTGTGCAGTGCGAAACACGAGACAGAAGTGTGCTTGAAAAAGTACAAGGAAAAGGGCCACACAGTTGCCCGATGCCCTAACTGCAGACAGCAAACATCATGCTTGGTTTAAGGGATGCCCAGTCAGACTGCAGAGGATTTGGAAGGCGAAGGGCAATCCCTCCTCCACCTGCAAGACCTCGGCACCATCACCGACCAGGAAACCTCCCAGCAAACCCCAGGTTCGATCCTAGAACGAACCTACACCTGTACCACAAACCACCCAACCTTCCTCCAACCTCCTCGATCCCGGCATTACATCCCCACCCCCTCATCCTCTCCATATCGCCAAACTCCCGCCCCTCTACTACTCCCCCTACTCCCCAACCCCTCAGGTTACCCCCTAACCCCTGCATCGCCGAAGACGTCGATTCCTGCTCGTGCCGATGCGGGAACCCAGACAGAAGTCGCAGTTGATGAAGAAATGCAGACCGAGACCCCGACTGTAGCTCCTGTTTTGTTTAAAGAAGCAGGAACACAAACAGAGGAGTTTGTAGCTAAGCAAAACAGCGAAACTCAGACCTGCAAACAAGAAAATAGAACTGCAAACGTCGGAAACGAATACTTCCTCGTAGGAGAATATCAGATCAGGAAGTTCCTGCTGACCTACGAGGAGTTTGAGGCATTTTTAAATAGAGCCATCTCCAATAACGACAGACAGTGGTCATCAAGCTGTTCTCTGAGCTAGTCCACGCTCTGTTGGACCTAGAGATCAGTCTCCCAGATGACCTCCTTAGAGATTTCAGATACAGATCTCAAACATAAAGATCGCAGCTACATGAAAAGTGCTGTTTATAGCATTAACTGCTTTTTCTTTTACTAAAACAATCCTCCTTTCCCTCCGTTTTTCGGCCGCCTCACGTCTAACGACCGAATATTTCAACTGTCACTCTAACTACCGCTTAAGCTGTCGCTTATTTTTGTTATCCTGTTTCTAAAACTGATAATATTTCGTTTTTCCTTCGTCGTTCCCTATTGCTAAACGATCGACGCTCTCTGCTTTTTTTTTTCTCGTAAAGTGAAATATGGTACTTGAACTCCATAGAGTTGCGCTTTTTTTTTTCCGTTTTTCTACGACTATAAATTTTTCGATTTCATTACTGGCTATCTCTGACTCGCCAGGACTCGCTACTATCGATCTTTATCTTCTACTAATGGGTACCTTAGGTTTAAAGGGGTTTTGTAACCTTGGCCTATTCACTTTCCTTTCACCTTTGAAATCCATACCATTTCCACCTGCACATTCCATAGAAATCATAAATAAAAAGATCGCCTCGTATCCTTAAATCACCAATGCATCTAAAAAATAATTCAAATGACCTACGGGCTGCTACATTAGCTAAAGCCGTGCTGGCATAAAGCCAGCTTAATACTCCAACAACAACAGCATCTACTTACCTAATGAATCTTTTCAGATCACCTACGGGCCGAACAAGGGAAAGGCCCGTGCAAACAAGAAGTGTTGGCTTAATACAACAACAACAACAACAGCATCTACAGTCTGCTCGACCCACTGCCGTGATCATGCTCGGATGATACCGAGAGAAACGTTGGCCACTAATTCGTCATATTTTGACCTATTTGTTTATCTATTTATTGTGACAAATAAATTTGTAAGCAATATCCCTGAAATTGACTACTGATGAGTAATATCGGCGCAATACTCGCCAGTTGCAATAGCAGAGAGAAAGCAATTACTAGAAAAATAGAGAAGACTATTCACAAGTTAAATGCAGCTGATGCAGCAATATCTTTCAATAAGACTTGTTTGAAAGAGGATCTCGTTCCAAGATAATAATAATAATAATAATAATATGAACATAACAAACAATAATGAATGCAGTGAAAAACAAGCTTTGGAAAAGTGATAACATTGTCAGTAGTTTCAATCTCAATAAGTATTATTATAATCTTCCATTAAAAGTAACTGTTGCGAATAGGGGAAAACATTTATGGTTCCATAATTTTAACTTTTGGATCTGAAACAAAATAGTAATCTCCATGTAGCATTAACTTGGGACACATCCCAAATATGTTATTATTCTGTACCACAATGACAAACTATTTCGAAATTGCGAACTTTTTAAACCTCTTGAGAATGTCATGGATGGCCCTTCCTGTAAGCAGATGTATTACTTAGCATTGGAAAGTGATGAGGTTCTCATCCCTAAACTCCTGAAGCTCAGAGAAAGTCATGACTTAACGATGGATTGCATCATTAGTTGCATGGCAGTCAATTTCATTGTGTATTCTACAGTCAGTTGTGCTACCCTCCTTGCTTCCCATAAACTGCCATGGGTAGACGTATCCCAATCTTAATTTAGCATTTACCAACTATTATCTGCTAACCCTTTACTTTCCATCAGTGCATACTATATTGTGCAATACAACCTTGTCATAGAACTGAAATGACCAGCATTGCTAGTCCTGGAAACACTCCAAGTTTGTATTGGGTAGGTTAGTATGGCTGATGAGTAACAACATGGCTGTAGTGGCATATATCAACATCAACAAGCAGGGGAGCGACAGTATCCCTTCACCTGTGTCAGTTGGCAGGGGAAGGCAGATGCACAATTTGGGTGGTCCACCATGTTGTTAAGTTATCAGCAAGGTACATTCCAGGCAGATCCTCAAACTGGGATCTCACTTTTAAGGCTGTCTTTCTGCTAGTCTTATGCCGTGTCCACATGGTCGAACTCTTTCTGCAGACACAAAGACATTGTCTGTAAATGGGCAATTTAAGCGGACAAAACCACGAAATGTCCGTGTTTGCTGTTAAAGAGGGCACAAACAATGCCCTTGTTCTGACTTTGAATATGAAACGACGACGCTGCCAAACATAAAATCAGTTTTCAGTCCGTTTCTATCCTGACTGAGTTAAGAACGTTTTTTACTTTTGGTTAAATTTATTACTATTCATCATGTCCAACTCAAACACGTTTTGGTTTCGGGATAAAATGATTGAATTAATTGAATTATTGCACGAACATGAATGTTTGTGGAAAGTAAGAAGTGCTTCTTGTAGGAATAGAAACCAACGTGCTGCGGCCCTCAAAGAGATAACCGATAAGATTAACAGTAAAAGCTTCAAAAGTTTTGACAAGGATGTAAAAAGAAAAAAAAAATAGACCATCTTAGAAACCAGTACCGTAGGGATATGAGGCAAATGAAGATGTCAAAGAAGTCGGGAAGTGGAACAGATGGTATATAAACGCCAAAGTTGTGATGTTTTAATTATCTCTCTTTTTTTTAAATGATGGCGACACTACAGGACCGTCTGTGTCGAATATGCCAAGCAGCGATAACCAATCTTCTGATCATTCCTGCAGGTACCCTCTCTCTCTCTCTCTCTCTCTCTCTCGCTTCGAACATTTTTTTAATTGTCACGTTTAGTCTTTGTAGAGTACTTATTTAGTGAAAATGCATGAAATAGTTTTATGCTGAATATATTTGTTCTACCTATGAATAATTGATGAGTAGTTACTAGATCAGATATCAGTTGTTTTTAATATTCAACATATTCCTAACTTAACCATATAGGTCAGGGCCCCTTCGAGCTATTCCACATGCTCAAAAATCTCTCCCTTGTAACTAGTTTAGCACCCACCAGCAATGTTTAATGAGTTTTTACTAATTTAATGGAATAACAAAGAGTTGGCTATGCCGGGAGGGGGTTGCGGCTGTAGAGTCAGCATTGCTAAAGGGTTTTTGCAGCGTCCCACTGTGGTCCAGGATTGCTTACCGTAAGTCTAAATTTTCTATTCAAATCAAATCAGTAGCTGGGGCTTTACCGTCACGAGACTGAAAGGAGTAGAAGTTGACTATATTAAGAGAAAAGAACATTTACGGTTTTCATTACTGGTTACTTATTTCGTTTCATTGCTGTCACAAACTGTAATGAAAGGTATAAAATTAACCACTAATCGTGTTTTCGGATTTATTGTGAATTAGTATTGGTTAATAAACCTGATTTCATAACTTCTCTTCCTAATGAGTCACGTCGTTTCGAACGCTCTGCAATCCACTTTTTTCTATGACGGTTTCTCAGTTTCTTCTTTATACATGCACCAATTATTATGGTGTAGAGCGCTATCTTCTTTTTAGGGAAGATTCCGACCATTGTTAGCGTACCGTATTACACTACCACAACCACACTCTGCCTCGACTTGCTGCCGACTGATTAGTGATTAGCTAAAGCCCGTAACCCACCTGTCCTTTAGCTCTGCCGTTTGGACGAAGTTTCGGTCAGTTTGTATGGTAAAGATAGTCTGAAGACAGAGTTCGACCGTGTGGACGCGGCATTAGTCTTGACAAAGACTAAGACTACCTTTCTTATCAGTTACACTGCCTTTATCGTCTTGTCTAGCATTCAGAGGTTAAGAATTTCTTTCATTATTATTCGTTCCTGGGTGTGGTGTGAAAGTTCAGAACCTGTCAGTTGATGAGAAGAGATAAGAGAGCTTTTCTGTTCCCACCCTCTGTATAATTATTGGTGATCCAGATAATATGCTTTAAGGCCCGGTGCAAGCTGTGAGGTACTACTTAAGAAGTACCCAACCTCTTACACAAGGGTTTCTTTCTTTTTATTGGTAATGACAATCACAAGGTGGTATATAATAATGGCTTTCTTTCGTCTTTGAGCTGTGGTCAAATGAGTATATGACTGCTGATGAGGTAGATAGTTGTTATGTTGGGGCAATGGCTCATGAAGTCAAGGATGAAAGTCAGTCTCTTGCCTTTCAGAGCATAATGAATTTGGTAGTACAGGTAAAGGGGGGAAATGCCTGGAAGCATCAGACCACCTTCACTTCATTTCACTTAAGGTACATTTCCCAGAAGTCTTAGGGCACCTACTTGGGACCTGTTGTGGCTGCTCAACAGGTTGTGTAATCACCTGATTCCTTTCAGACAGAGAAGAATCTCACCTAAGGTACTCGGAGGGCATAAAACATGGGTTAAATGGAGTGACTGACTTCTCTTCCTTCTCCTTCCCTCTGCAAGGCAGTAGCTCAGGTCAAGTATATAGGGGATTGAGCACAGATGCAGGAGGGCTACGTAACTGAGCACCTAGTCAGAATTTCAGCTGATAAGGTGAGACTTTCTCTGCTTTCCATTTTAATAAAGGGCTTGAAGGCCAATGTCAGCAGAGCTATGATCTGAGTCATTGCTCCCCTCTCCCTATGGTGACTGGGAATGTGACAATTCAAGGTGGAGATGCAACATTCCAGTCAGCTGGGAGACATTTCCAGCTAAGGAGTGTCTCTTGCATAGATGGCTATGGTTTATGTTTCTATAGAAACAAAGGTATTTTACAAATTGCGTTTTATTTTTCCTAGGTGTACAGACCAGAGCCTTTTTATCATAATTGCACCTCAAAGCCCTATGTTATCCCTGATGCCAAAGAAAAAAGTGGAGTGTGATGGGAAGTGGGTTGGGGTTTCCACTTCACCCTCCTACCACTAGTTTACCATCTTGTTACCAATTTTTAAAGATTGATTCCTGCTTGTGTTGAGGAATACTTTTACACTGAAGCTTCTGGTAGGTGTAAATAAAGGAAAATTACTTGTAGCCAATAATGTTGTCAATACCTGCGTTTATAGACCTAGAGAAAGCATATGATAGAATCACAAAAGAACTGATGTTTTGGTGTTTGAGGAAGAGGAAAATCCCAGATAAGTTGGTTAGGCTGGTCGAGATGATATATTAAAGGCAAGTACAAAAGTAATAGCAGCAGTTGGGGAAACAGAAAGCTTAGAGGTTTGTGTTTGATTATACCAGGGGTCAGCATTAAGCTCATTTTTGTTTGTGCTGGTCATGGATGTGTTAAGGGAAAAGATCATGAATGAAGAGTTGTGGGAGTTGTTGTACACCGATGATCTGGTGATTACCACCGAAAATGAGGAAGACCTACAGAGAAAGATTGGAGAGTGGCAGCAGTCTTTAGAGATGTGTGGCTTAAAGGTGTATGCGAATAGAACAGAGGTTTTGGTGAGCAGTAGGGAAGATAGAAGCGGAAAAGTGATACAAGAAAGAAGAGGCTCGATTATAAAACAGGTGGAAAAGTTTAAATACTAAGAATCTACTTTATGCCAAGAAAGAGGCAGTGAGGCTGAAGTTGACAGTACGATAAAAGCTGCGTGGGGGAAGTGGAGAGAAGTAGCTGGCGTAGTATGCAATAAGAAAAACCAATCAAGCTAAAAGGCAAGATCTATAGCACAGTAATAAGACTAGGGTTAATGTATGGATTTGAAACATGGGCTTCAAGAAGAAAAGAGACAGTAAAGCTTGAGAGAACAGAGATGAGATGGATTATGGGAATATCGCTGCTTGAGAGAATGGAAAAGGACGAAATAAGAAGGGTAGGCTTAGTAAAGATTACAGAGGTGATAAAGAAGTCACGATTGAGATGGTATGGGCATGTGTTGTGGATGGATGACGAGGAGGGAGTGAAGAGGGCCTGGGAGGAATCTGTTAGAGGAAAAAGATCGAGAGGGAGACAGAGAATGAGATGGCGAGATAAAGTGAAGGAAGATATAGAGAGAAGAGGTTTGGTGGAGGATGATGCTTTTGATAGAAGGCAGTGGAGAAGGCACATCAGGCAACGGACCCCTTAATGTAGGGGTAACGGTGGGAAAGAAGAAAAATGTTGCCAATACTTGCGTAGAGTGAAATTCTTATTATGTGAAAGTGCTCAGAACTGCCTCTACCTCCTGAAGGAGTGGACGAAGGAGAGGTTTCCTGAACTCTAAGGTCAGCTGAAAGATTTCCAGTTTGTAGCCTGTCTAGTAATTTCCTGAGTTAACAATTTAGCAGATAGTTTTTTACTTTTTGTCTCTATTATTTAACGAATTCGTGCCATTTTACATTCGGTTTAAATAAAATATTTTTTATGGGTATTTTGCATACTTTTTAACATTTATTTCCATTGCAAGTACTAATGGATGAGTGGAGTAGATGACAGACCATTACAATTAGAATATAATAAATGTGAACATTAACCATAAATAGCAATGGTTTGTGATCAAATAAATCAGTTTATTGCTGAATATACTCTCGAGTTCTAAGGCTCGATGTTGCTTACTAAGAACGATTAGGAGATAATACATTTGAACATTACACAACACACACACATACTATATATATATATGTGTGTGTGTGTATATATATGTATATATATATACATATATATATATATATATATATATATATATATATATATATATATATATATATATATATATATATATATACAAATCAATTGTTAGGAGAAGGTGGACAGTAAGATGGAAGAAAGAGAATATGAACAGAGGTACAGTAAAAGGAACGAAAGCAGTCGCAGCTAGGGACCGAAAGGACGTTGCAAAGAACCTCAAGTAATGCCTACGTTGCATGGCGTGAGGCGTACTGACGGCACTACCTCCAACGGGGAAAGCAAACCTAGAAGAATGGTATCTCTTGGGTCAAGTTGTCAATATTCCTCATCCATTTTGTCTTCCAAAATATGGTAAAAAAATTATGCAGTATCCTAACATGATACTCTGTAGATACTCATAACTACTAAATTAACTTAAAAGTCAGAATCTTCGATGTTTTTTCAAACTCCATTTGGAAAGACACCACCAAACCAGATTCCTAACGGGTGAGGCTTGTGGTCCCATACCCTTTGTTACTTGGGCTGCTACCCACCACAGTTGACTATCTACCTGGCTGATTTTTCAGGAGCCTCCTCTATCATATCGATCCCATGTTCCTTAGCTGGTTACACGAGGAGGCTAACCACTGAACAGGTCATCATAAGTATACATATACATTAATAAAAATACACACACACACGTATACATACTATATATATATATATATATATATATATATATATATATATATATGTGTGTATGTGTGTGTGTGTGTGTGTGTGTTTGTGTGTGTGTGTGTGTTTGTGCGTGTTCAAAGGATGGTCTGTGTTACTTGTAAGAGGAAAGCCTTTTATTCCGGGTTTCTCTCAATACTTCATCTGCCTCATACGTATTTCCGTTATCTGATAATTAGGTCACAGGTGCAGTTTGCATCTGTTTCTAAAACTCAATTACGGAGTCGCATCAACATCAGAAATATGGCGGCAAATTGCAGCTGGAATCAATGATGTGTTTGTCGGGGCTTCGTCCCTCGGTGACGGACATCACGCGCTTTTGATTGACCAATATTTTTGACTTGCTCAGTATCGAGATTGCAAGCTTTTAAACAGCTAGGGGAGAAAGATCGGAATGATCTCCTGTTCTTTAATTTATTTGCTACTAAACGCTTTCTGATAGGAGAGGGAACAGTAAGGCAAGAAGGGGTGGAAAAGGATGGTAGCTTGGAATTGAACGAGTCTTTGGGTTCTTCTGAGATCGACACCTGTTATGTCTTTTGTTCTGCTGAGCCTTTATTTGTCCGTTTGCTTTCGCGTTTCATTTTGACATTAAGTATGGCACCCTTGATGCCGAGCGAGATCAGGCTTTAATGTCCCCTTTTTGCAAAAGTACTTAGTATGATTTTCAGTGGCTGTTTGATAACAACCCGCAATTCGACTTTTATTTGTGATAACGAGCCTAGACAAGGGGATGAAATACTCCAGAGAAAGTTGAAACCTTACGTAGTTCCAGTCTGTTAATTTCTTCTTTCTTAAACTGAAGAATGTAAGGTAGTTGTGCACAAGAAACAACGCCATAGAATAGATTACTAGAAAGCTCTAAACAGTTCTGAGAGATCCTTAGTTATCAGTGACGATCGCCCTTATCTCCTCGAGGGCTCAAACTTTGCAGCACAATTTTCTCAGGTTTTACTGCAGATGGTTTTGCCATTTTCATCATAAAGCTGGTGATAATGGGCAAACAAACGGCCAGACGGATACCCTTGACCCAGAGGGTGCAGCAGTTAAAAAGTTGGTGCTTTTAGGATTTTTTTATTGCGTTCTGATTTCAAAGATCTAATCTTCAAAATGACACAGCTTATTCAAGGTCACATCAGAGTCAGGAGAAAAAAAAAAAGCGTACGAAAAGGCTCTTGAGAGTGGTCATCATTGTCGTAGTGATTATCGGAGAACACTGCGGGAATGGTGGAGTAAATATGATACCTCCACATTTCCTCATTTTATCTCAAGATAAGTCCGCTCGCAGTTTGGCAGAATTGCTACTAATTACAGTTGTGAATAAACATAACTCGTTTCCTGTGATCAAAACTCTCGAATAACTACAATCATACCTGTTCGGATACTCAGCCTGCTAACTTTGCTCTAACACACCCTCTGATAAGAAAAAAAAAAAAAAACAATTTGAATCTCAAGTTTGCTCCTAACTTCAATATTTAATTGAGATGTAAACTCAAGTTCCACATGGGGTTCAGTTACAACACGAGAGACCTCACCAACCAAAGATGCCAATTGGAGGAAGGTTTATGTGTCAGTTTTCCATGAACTCTGGCACTGAATGAAGAGACAGATATGGAGGTCAGGGGATACAAAGGAAACGGTAGGGGCGTATAGGGCTTTACTCTACAACCTGATAAATTATGATGAAAGCCAAAAGTAGGAGTCTTTTCTCAGTCACTATAGAAAACGAATTTATAATACACACAACGCCAACCTTACCTGAAGAGATGGACACGAGCACTTCTTCTGGCAATACAATTTGAAGATGTAGCAAATGCATCCACTCTGAAGATCATATTCAAATAAACGCAACGCTTTTTTTTTTTTTTTTTTTTTTTTTTTGCGGTGATTTCTCTTCTTTGTCTTCGAAATAATACGATCGAACTCATTCCAATTGTCGCTGTTGCAGAGATTAAAGTAATGTTAAAAAAAACCTGGGCCCTGTCAATGTTGGGTGTAAGGTAAGAAGCCAGAGGGGTTTGACAGACATTTGACACCTGGGGGGAGGGGGGGACGAAAGGCAAATTGGAATGTTTACATCCAGTCCCTCTTCCGGACGTAGTTACTGCCTAACCACCTTGTTTAAGAGTTTAACGGCCGTTTCTAGCTGCGCTGAAGGCAATTTCTAATGTAAAGGACCTTAGGTTTTTATAGTTAGGAAAAATACAATTTACTTATAAAAATTGTGATTTTTAAGTTGGCGTTGGCGTTAGACTCAACAGCATTGTCAGAGGATTCGAACTTTGTTCTTCCTTTCTCGCAACCGAAAATTCCTGGTTATAGGTGTGATATGAAGCTCTTTAAGTGTATGGGTCTTTTAGGATAACAGGGCTTGCTTACCCAATAGCTTATCTTTTGAGAATCACCAAAACCATACAAAAAATTTCCCAGACAGACATTATATCCAGAGTAATGTTTGGATTTCTGTTGCTAGCAGATGGAATTAATTTTATGAAGTTTGTCAGTAACTCATGGCTAGGAACTTTCGGCTCCTGTTAACAGAGAACATGAAAGCACGTTTTTTTTTTCTAGTTGAAAGTATGGAAATTTTAATCATGGCTATTTTTAGCATAGAATAACGGAATATGTTTGCTTTGAGTGGGGTGTCATCAAGTAAAGTTTGTCATGCATGTTGATTAGTTTTGATACTATTAGGTTACGCATAGCATAAGCTGTGTATTTATAATGCTATCCGTTAATATTGAATTTGTACATTACTCTGTAAACAGGCAATCAATTTGTTACTCTATGAATACAAGCAATGAGTTTCTTTATGGATACAGGCAATGGGTTTGTTATTCCATGAATAAAGGCAATGGGTTTGCTACTCTATGAACACGGACAGTGAGTTAGTTACCCAGTGATCATAGGCAATAAGTTTGTTACTCATGAACACAGGTAACGAGTTTATAACTCTATGAATATAGGCAATGAGTTTATTCTATGACGAAAAGCTAAAGGTTTTTCTCTAAGAACACAAGAAATGAGCTTTATTTAATGAATACAATGAGTGTTACTCTATGTACACAAGCAGGCAATAAGTTTGATACTTGCGCACAAGCAACGAGTATGAAAGCGCACAAGCAACGAGTTTGGAAGTTACTCCTGAGTACTGGCAATGAGTTTAGCGATGTTACCCACGAATACTGGCAGTAGTTTTGTGATGCCGTCCATGTACGTGGGCAATGACTTTATTTTCCATGAACTCTGTCAAATACGTGTTAGGCTATCCGTGAACACACACACACACACACACACACACACACACTGAATAAATGGTGCTATCGGCACAATGATTATGATGGTGTTTATGGTCACATGGCACTGAGACATTCAGTGCTTAGTAGGGCTGGTCATAACAAAAGCGGGAAGCATTGTGCATATTCCCGTTCTGTGATCGAGTAGTACAGAACCTTCCTTGTAAAAGCGGGACACCATATTACCTTAAAAACTAACCATAAAATCTTCTTGAAAATGATCACATTACGTTTCTCACACCCAAAGTACGGAGTAGTAATTGTTTGAACTAACTTAACCTAACCTAGGGGCATAGCAAAAATCACCAGGCTGGTGCAATGCTAGTAGGTTATAAAATTCGGGAATTTGCAAGAGGGAACTGTGATGCTTCTTTGAACCGTGCACTGTGGAACTGTTCATGAAGACAGGCAGTGAATTACGGATGCTATCCATAATCTAGGCACGAGTTTTCAGTGGTATCCATTACGAAGTCTTTGAGTATGTGGAATAGCAATTAACATGTCTATGAGGTTGTAAAGATATCACGTGAGTTGGATGCAGTTGCTGGTACCCATTAACTGACTGAATGAGATTCTGTAATGGACGTCAGTGTTCGCCAAGCTATTCTCGGCAATAAGGAGTTTGATCGTATTTGCTATATAGCATCTGAAATGTTTAAAAGGTCATCAGACAGTTAATGCACTTACTAATATAAATTCATATATACAGCATATTTTAAGGTAGGAAGTGTTGAGTCTTCTTGATAATGATTAGTGAAAAAAGTGATCTAAGATGGAATCATTTCCCTTCTAACAAGAGCTTACACGACACAAGTTCGTTGCTTTATTTTGAAGTTCGGCCGCTTCTTCAACTTCAATTCTACCAGAATTCTTGAAAGTTCAAAGGTATCTCTTTAAGAACACGACTTTGATCATAGTATGTGGGTTATCTTGATTTTGATTTTGATCATTTTCAGAAAAGTGCATTTTCTAAGTATTAATATAGAAATTCTGTTTGGGTGGTTTGTACGTGTAGCGAAAATTTCCAACTTTAAATGACGTTAGAAGCAGAGTAGCATAAATGTTTGTTATGCAGCTTTAATGCATAATTATAGTATAGAATGTACGAGATAATCTTACTCCAGATGGTTACAAGTTTTCAGTGAGACATAACCTTCTTCGGGCGTTGATTGGCGAGACTAACTCGTGTTTTTTTATAAGGTAATTATCCTTAAAGTAAAAGATTTCGTACCTATTTCAAGAACTATTACAGTTAACGTTCTTTTGACGGAGTTGCCGAGTAGTTGCCGACAGAACATTTTCTGCTACCGTTGCTTTTTTCTGTTACAGGTCACAACTTGCTGGAAGAACCAGAATTCAAATGTGCAGAGGCAGTGCGCAGGTTTGCGACACTTTCAGGGACCAAGATGTTGAGAAGGTAGATAGATGTAGAATTGTATTAATTTAATGTTAAAAACTTCCATTGTGAGCTTGTCATCAAAATCCTCATATGTTTGTAAGTTAGGTTCCTCGGATATTCTTCTTTCGTAAACCTACCCTTTGCCTGTGTATTATAGTTGCTTTTTCAATAATGAAATAATGGGTCTTTAATTTTCAGTTCTTGACTACGTCCCCGGTATTTTCATAGGGGAAAACAAAGTGTGTAGAATCTGGTTTATTATCCATATAATTATAAGTGTTGAAAGTAAAAACTACTTAATTTAGAAATACACCAGACTGTTTAACAGGTATTCACGTGTGAGTGAATACACATGTGAAAGGCATCTCTCAAATTTTCAACGTAAGCGAATTAACGTAAGCTCACACTCTTGAAAATGTTGAAAATGAAATTTGTTCAACACTTATCAGTGGAGATGTGGTTTGGGTATTGGTTGTGATGACTCAAATGCCCTTGACTAATTTGTGGGACAACGACCTGAAATCTGCTTCCTTACGAATGAGTAAACGTACTATACCAAGATCGCAGTTAAATATATTTGGAGTAAAAGAATTACGTATGTAAATTACGTAAGTTGACTACTTCAGAACAATGCGGAATTAGAAGGAACAACTAAATATATAATTATTTGTTTCATTGAACCTTTACAAAGAAATCATTATCATTGTGGGTATGGAAATTTGACAATGTGATGGTCAGCTACACTTCCATAGACAAAGGTCTTTGTTATGTGGCCAAATGTAGGATTTAGCGCAGGTGAAAAGCATTTTTAGTTGTACATAATAATAAAAAAAATCTGAAATACTGAAGTTAAGGTACACGATTAACTATAGGATTTAGCGCAGTAGAAAGTAAATGTTAAGTTTAATATAAACAAATTCTGAAATACAGAAGTTAAATTCTTGTTTAAGATTGGAGGTCGTTTGGCAAACAAATCTGGTTGACCACATGAAGGTTTGGGGTACAACTTTTTTTTTCTTTTTCTTACAAAAACATTTACTAATTTGTTTGAACGATTTCCGTTTAACAGGTCACTTCGATTCCGAATAACTTCATAGGTCCCAGCTCTTTGCCTTTTGCCTAAATTTTATATTCAATTCAATTTTATACGACACTTGGTTATAGGGTAAGTATTAGGCTGCGTCCACACGGTCAAACAATGTATGACGGACAAACATTGTTACCATATCATAAGCGAAACAGGATGATGTCACTGGCGTTGAAACGAAGGAAGTAGATCTGGCAACAAACAGTGGTACCAGATGAGGTTGTATACCGGTGTTTTTACTCTGCTCACAAGGCAAAGACCATCAGACAATTGTTAATTGGTAACAATGTTTGTCCGTCGGACATTGTTCGGCCGTGTGGACAACAAAGTTCGATCGTGTGGACACCAAAGTTCGATCGTGTGGACGCAGCCTTATGACCATTATTTTCACAACTATCCATGAAACTCTGTTGTATAGTAGTGCCGTCAGTACTGGCGCCTCACGCATTGCACCTACGTTCTTTCCATCCTCTCCTATCAATTGCTTCATATTGCAACTGAGAGGTTTTTCTCTTGTTACATCTTTCAAACCTTTCTACCATCAGCTTACCCTTACAGAGCTGAATGACCCCATAGGTTCCAGCGTTTGGCCTTTGACTTAAAAGCTATATTTTTATTCTATTTTCTGTCAATGAAACCAATGTAAAGTCTAACAATTCTCAGGACTGGTTGTTTGGGATAGGAACTATGACGGATACTATTGAGTTGAGTTGAATATATAATTTAGGCCAAAGGCCAAGCACTGGGAACTAGGAGGTCATTCAGCGCTGAAATGGAAATTAACAGTAAGAGGTTAGAAAGGTGTAACAGGAGGAAAACCTCAAAGCAGTTGCACCATGAATCAATTGTTAGGAGAGGGTGGAAAGTCAGATAGGAGAAAGAGAATATGAAACGAGGTACAGTAAAATGAACGAAAGGGGTTGCAGCTAGGGGCCGAAGGCACGCTGCAAAGAACCTTAAGTAATGCGTACAGCGCACTGCATGAGGTCCACTGACGGCACTACCCTACCTCCGGGGACGGATACCATTGGCTTAGTGTGTGCATTTGACACCGAATAGGAGACTAATGAGTAAAATGGTCGAACTGAGCAACGAAAGACGTTTGGAGGATTTGAAGACCGTTAGGTGTGGAATCCTGCTTGTGGATGCATCATATGAAATGGCATTTGTGTTGATGGGTCTCTTCACTGCTCTGTCGTTTCTTCTTATTACGGAAATGAACATTGGAAACTACTGAAGGAATTTGTGGATTAGTGAATGAAGTAAAATACAAGTTATAAAAAACTTATTGGTACACGGGCCCCATATTTTACAAATGAATTCTCAATACGGTTTTTAATAGACTGGTTCCTCTGGAACAGATTGGTTGTGGTAAAATATTATTACCTTTTAAAAAAGTTGAGTTCATTGTAGAGAAACGAACTTGAGAAACTGGTACATACCAGGCACGAACAATACGCATTATAGTGAAAGCAGAGACTCTAAAATTATGGAGGTTACTTACCAGGATGATTGTCTTAGTTTATTTGGAAAATGGTGAACGCCGCTGCTGAGGGTTTCTTGACGAAGACGCATCTCGGGAAACTGCTAAGTCTGTTTTGACGCACATCGTTGCGCCATTTAAAATGGGTGGTGCTATAAAGGCCAGCAGATGTGCTGAGCCAGCTTCATCGTGACTGCTGAACGTTCTCTAAGGGGAAATTCGGAATGGAAAGAAAGATTTCAGGAATTGGAACTGGAGCATATAGATTTTAGGCCAGAAGGCAATTGCTGGGACCCACGAGGTCATTCAGCGCTGAAAGGGAAATTGACGGTGTGGTGGTTTGAAAGGAAAACCTCGCAGCTGCACTCATACAGTTGTTAAAATGGGCAGAAAGTCAGATGGAAGAAAGGGAATATGAAGGGAGGTAGAGAAAAAGGAATGAAAGAGGTTGCAGTTATAAGAGCCGAAGGGACTCTGCGAAGAACCTTCAGTATTGCCTACAGTGCATCACGTGAGGTGCACTGACGGCACTACCCACCTATGGAAGAGTTGAGGAATTGCTTAAGAAAGACCAGAGGTCAGGAAGTAAGGCGTGAAAACAAATGGAATAACTTCATCAAGTATAAACCCTTCAGCCCCCAGCTGCAACAGCTTTCGTTCCTTTCACTGTACCTCCGTCCATATTATCTTTCTTCCATCTTACATTCCTTAACCCTCTTCTAACAATTGTTTCCTAGTGCAACTGAGAGGTTGTCCTCCTGTAACACCTTTCAAAACTTCTTACGGACTGCCAATTTCTGTTTCACCGCTGAATGACCTCATAGGTCCCAGGGCTTGTTGGCCTTTGGCCTAAATTCTATAATCTTATCTGTGGCTGAATTTAAGGCCTTGCCCACTCGATCGACTCCATCCCCCTTGGTGTAATTGTTATGCCTACACTTGCTTGCAGCATGTGCATTGATTTGTCTTGTTGGGCAAATGCGTGTTAGCGAGGCCCATTCACAAAAAAATTATATATAAAATAAAAGATAAAATAGAATAAAATGGTATTCGTCGTTTATGTGTAAAACATCATGGACAGAGTGCATAAAATTCTAGCCTATATAAACAATATTCGATAAAATTAGTATTTAGGAAAAAATATTTGGTCTATTTTCCTTTCGGTCATTGTCACAAGTATCAGAATCTTTCTTAAAGTGAAATTTTATTTCGTGAAATTAAAGGGTAGATGTATTATTATTATTATTATTCTTATTTATTTATTTTTTTTGGTCTATTAGAGTCCTTCAATTCGACTGGGTGGAATTTATAGTGTGGGGTTCCGGGTTGCATCCTGCTTCCCCACACTATAAATACCATCCAGTCGAATTGGAGGACTGTGATAGACAAAAAAAAAAAAAAAAAAAAAAAAGTAACCAATAGCCAGAGACTGGAGCTACAGAAGCAAACCAGAGGAAGAAATTATTATTATTTAAAAATCCTCATAGTAACACAAGTCTTCAAATGGAGAAACAAATCCACAGTTATGTAAATGTACAGACGTATATATGAATTTAAAACTTTAAGGATGATTGATAAGGGGAACCGAACAGATTCCCGAAAGCTATCCTTTATGTTTTTAAATTTAGATATATGTACATTTACATAACTGTGGATTTGTTTCTACATTATTATTATTATTATTATTATTATTATTATTATTATTATTATTATTATTATTATTATTATTATTATTATTAAATTTGAATTGCAAATATTATTATGACAGCTCCTTAATTGTTATACTTCGCCGGGCTTTGATTTTAAATAAGTTCGACAAATTGGATGATGGAGAAGCAATCGGAAGTTCAGTATGACCACGATGGGGGAGGCCACAGTTGCCAAGTACCGCTTGTTTTTCTTACTGCGGGGACGCTCCCTCTAGACCCACAGAAAAAAAGATACATCCCTAAATTTACCACATTCATTGTTGTCATACGTTAAATTTAAATATGTCAGGAAATTATTACTATTATTATTTATTATTATCATTTCTCAGGATAAAACTATGAAGAATCGTTTTTATGTGTAAAAGTCGAACTTTGGGTTAATTACGCCGTAGGTTTTCTAATTGTTTCTCTCTCACTTTCATGATTGTTAATTAAAAGGAGTATACATGGAGCAGCATTAGGTCTTCAGTGCGTTGTAATCTAATTATTAATATCATTATAAGAATAAGCAACTTAATCTCACACTGGAAAAGATATTAAATCCAAACTGGAATCCAAAGCATGAGAGATACGCATTAAAAACAAGACCTACAGCTGCAAATCTCGTCTGTCGCTGAGCAACCATTATTGATAAAACTCAGCTGCGGATCCAAAGGAAAACATGAACGTATAATAGAAGCAATAGATCTTCCACACCTGAAGGCGCCTTAAAAGATTATCTTGCGTATATACAAACGATCCAGTTATACCAAGCGATATTTCTGTAGGCTCTACTTATAGTCGCTCTTCGAAAAAAGTTTTTTTTTTTCCAGGTGTTCGATGGCTACTCCTTTTAAACCCAACTTTGGAACATTTTCGCTGCTGTTACTGCTACGAATACTTGGTCTGGCTGGTACGTACTAATTGGTTTCAACAACTAGTACTAATACTACTACTGATACCGATTATGGTTAAGAAAGTCCCAACTGTCATCATATATATATATATATTATATATATATATATATATATATATATATATGTGTGTGTGTGTGTGTGTGTGTGTGTGTGTGTGCCGGGACGGTATTAAGATATATGTGGGAGGGAAGTACAAAGAAGTTTGTCGGTTCGAACGTTAACATTAACACAGAAGACTTGGCACTGTTGATCTTCCCAAGTGCCGTGGCAACACATTGCCGAAGCTTCCTACTTCATACACTTGGATTTTAAAACCAGCAAGACAGTAGATAGGGAGTCCAGTCCCGGTGGGAAGAATTTCAGTATTAAGGAATCTTTTAGTGTAGAAGACAATATCTTAAGTCGTCATCTCTAATTTTGATATTTTGAAGGCTGACAAGGTTGCAGACACTCACGTGGTTTCCTTCATTTATCATTTGCAAGCTTAGGGTGAGGTTGATTTGCAACAGGTACATGTAATACGTGTATGCATAGATACAGGGTGTCCATGAAGTCCCAGAACCATTCTGAGCAATAAATACTTGCAATGGTACTGGGACTTTATGGACACCTTGTAGTATATGTGAAGAGATATGATTATGCAGTATCTATATAAATGTGCATATATATATATATATATATATATATATATATATATATATAATATATATATATATATATATATATATATATATAGATATATATATAATATATACATATATATATATATACATACATATTATCTTTAGACATTTGTCATATGATACTACTTTTAAATCACTTTTTTTTTCAGTTTTCCCTCTTTTTTTAAATTTTTAACAGCGTCAATATCCCATGTGCGTGACGCCAGTTTCAGTAGCTATAATCAATCAATCAATCCTCGAGCGGCATCGATGCCTCCCAAGGAGAATATCCTTCGACTATTCCAAAGGACAGCGGCAACAACCAGCACCCGAACGACCAACCAGCCACCAGTCCTTCGGAGATGACTGGGTACTGGGAATCGCCTGTTGGGACACTCTACTTGATTAGCGATTCATCAGGCAAGGTCACACAGCTGTTTATAATTTTTATCATTTATGATTATAAGATATGCAAGCAAAGTGTAATATATATATATACATATATAGTATATATATATATATATATATATACATATATATATATATATATGTATATTATATAA
>NC_061094.1:14769176-14791676 GCF_015104395.2 Macrobrachium nipponense | reverse complement strand
AATTCTGCATTTTTTGAGTGTCTTTCTCGAAGTATTTTGGTCATGCTTCTTATTCTTATCATTTGGTTGGTTTAGTTTTGCTGCGAAGGTAAGTGAAGGACTTTTGTTTGTGGCCTTTTTTTTATTTTTCCACTTTTTTTAATGTCATTTTAATGATTTATCTGTTTGAACAGAGGGAATCATTTTTTTGGACGAAAAACTACCTGATCTGGAAGGAGGATCAAACGATTTGGGAAATTGACCCCCCAGGGATCGGGCTCGAGTCCAAATCACCTCTGGGATTTAAAAGAAGTGATCCCGCAATTATGCCGACCCTTACTTATTATCTCGGTCAGTCTTAATCTCTCCCGCTAAAATCCCTTTGACTTTGAGGTGGCCTGGATCGCTTCGCTGTGTCTGGACAGGTACTCCGCAGATTGGCTGATTGATAGAATCTTTGAAAGGAGATTAGCCTTATTCTTTATTATTTCCACGAAGCCCTCTGGTCCACTTCACTGCTTTTAGGAAAGGGGTGTTGGGGGGTTGGGGGGGGATGCCATAGCCTTTTCATTTGTGCTGTGATATGGAATCGTGCGAAATATATACTTTAATAATAATAGTGTGCTGTCAAGTGATTATTTTTAGGCGGTTAGTGTTCGCTTCGAGGCAGGGGAGGAACACTCGAATACGGGCTGTTGTTTATGTCAAGGTTGCCTCCTCTTCTCGCTGGACAGCGAGAACAGAAGCGAAAGGTGGAAAGAGACTCGACAGAGAAAACAAGGGGAAATCCCTTTGGAAATCCGAAAGCAATTCGACACGCTCTCAGCGGCCGCTCCGCCAGACAGGCCCGTTCAAATCGCCACTGAGCTCCCGTCTTTGCCGTCGGCGGGAAGAATCTCTCTCTCTCTCTGAATTAGAGCATTTTCTTTGTGGATTTAAGAAGCCGTCTTCGGCTGCCTATGGAATTGCATGCGTAATGACGAATGGTTTCTGGTGGATGATGTTGACTTGTCTTATGCGCCATGAGGGTTGTCAAATGGTTTCCAAGACTGAGGTGAAGTTTCCAAAATGACGTTTGTCACATCACAATGTTATGCGAATAATTCTGCATGTCTCTACGACGCAGAAAGCGAGAGGAAGTTTTCCGTCCGTGGTTTGTGACGATCGAGGAGTTTAGCGTCGACAAAAAGTGGCGAAAATTTACTTTGCTTTTCTAAAACGTAGTGAAGCGACTTCGTGTGTGAAATGATCGGCTGATATATAACTTGCAAGATTTGATTACGCATAACGGTTATCTATGTCATATGAAGGTTTTATTTTATTTTTTCATTTTTAGCGGCAACGATATTTTTTTTAATTTTATTTTTTTAGCCGTTGTGTTATTACATGCTTCGAATCAATCGCTGGGCCGCCAGCCGGGTTCAGAGTGTTACCCGATGCAACGGAAGTTACGCTTTTCATATATACTGAATTAACAGCAGACGCATGCATTTAGTTTTTCCTCACATTTCGGCCCTGGCACTTGAACGCATCGTGAAGTATCGGTAAGGCTCAACCAGCACAAGTGGTCAAGCATTGTATGCAGCCGCGGGAAATGACAAAATTTCGGTTAGGTGATCATTGACACTTAAGATTACGCTGTGCCAGGGCGCTACTGTCTGTCCACTCAGGTTCTGTCCTGTATGTAGGCATCAACCTTCAGCTCTTACGTGCCAGCCTTACCTGCGTTCTCTCTCTCATTTTCCTCTGGCTACTTATGAATAATAAAGTTAAATTTGATGAGTTTTGGGACAATTTATACATTTTTTCCCAAAATGTTGTTCCACTTGTAGTGCCCGTCTTCCATAGAGGTTAAAAGTAATATAAAACCTTCATACACGTATACACGCGCACGTACATACATATTTATGCATATGAACATAAAGGCCCATAAGACACTGTTTGAACCTTGCAACCATATATTTCGAGCGCTTCCTTCTGTGCTTCTGATCACTGGTAAAATATGGACATAGGATATCTTACAAGAGTTTATATACAAGCATAAGTAGGTGTGGCAGTAAGTCTTCTGGTGACCCAGGAATGTGTGTGTGTGTGTATTAACAAACACGTAAGACATTAGCTTTATAATAAAAATGTTATGCTGTGCGGCAAAGCCATCTGCAGTGGCTGATAGTTTTTCGACCAAAGAGAGAGCGAGAGAGAGAGAGAGAGAAACAGCGCTCGCCATTAAGCATAAAAGTTTCTTGTGGTGTTGTAAATGGTTCACCATAAAAGATAAGGACACATGTGAACAATAGATACCCCGGAATAATGAGTTCCCCCCCTTCCCCAACAGCCCCTCCTCAACACACCCCCAAAAAAAAAACCGTAACGAGAGTTCATCACCAAGGCTGGTTTTAATGTCATTTCCAGTGAGAGTTCTTTTCGTTTTACACACACACATACACACTATATATGTATATATATATATATATATATATATATATATATATATATATATATATATATATATATATATAGGATTTAGCTTGTAAAATGGGGAGATAAAATTCCCCATGTATGATAGCGGAGAAAGCGTCCTGCCTCAAGGGAATGAATACCAATTGGCTGATGTTGGCTTTTCCTAGGCGTTGAGTGTCTTCCTTCAAAAGCCTCACCACACTTCCCAGAGGGAAATAATAGACTGGCGTTACAAGGACTCAGAACTTTGTTCTTCGAGAGTGACAAGATCACAGGAGCATATTCATTCATAAAAAGAGGAAAAAAAAAAACGTTCTGGTCAAAGCAACACTAGAAGGGTTCGTGTCAGCCACCAAGAGTTAGTATATCCGGTGCAGGGCACGTGCCAATCAACTCGAGCGCAAAGCTTGACAGAAATACTATAAAACGTTGGAGTGGCGTAGATTAGGGGACTGAGAAAGTATTTTGTCTAAACTTCCATCTCAAGATGAATAAAAAGATATATTTTACAGCAAGAGATCACCAGATGTTTCTTTTCAGTATTTGCTTGAAAAAAAATATTTTACAGCAAGAGATAATCAGATATTTCTTTTTTCAGTATTTGTTTGTAGTTCGAATGATTCCGTACGTATCCCCAGTTCTCTCTTTATCCATCTCTCTTGTCTCTCCTTCCCTGTTCTATTCATGTCGCGCATTCTCGCTTCATCTGATTTATCTTCGAAGTATTCATTTTCACAAAGACAAATTTGAGATCCTTTGGCTCTTAAATTACGTTAGACATATTGAGGGTTTTATAGTCAACAATATCTGGGTTTCTTCAGTTATCGGCCGACACTCCCGTAGCTAAGACACAGGGATGCCCTTGCGACACAATTTCTCCCAGACCTCTCCTTGACTCAGAGATTCATACTTTTGCGAATGAATCTTTCCCGATCGGTTTCATCGAGTGGTCTACAGACTTCGTTGTTGTGTGAATCCCAGCTCGATTTGCTCCAAAGGCTCTTGCTTCGTTTCCGCCGCATTATATAGTGGCCGTGAGCGTTTTATTCGTCATGTTAAACAAGCTGGGGTTTTAACTAATGTTATTGTCTTCATCGTTGTTAAAGCGTAAGTCAGCGAAATTGGCTGGGTCGTCGCGCGTCGCTTCCCGTGGACTCTCCCGGTGAGAGAGACCATTACGAACGAGGAGTAATAGAATAACTTGGGAAGTTTTAAACGTCGTCGGTTTTTTATGGTAATCCCTAATATCCTAATGAAACCAGAAAGTGAGAGAGAGTGAATGGGGTGCGCATTAAAAGGGCGCAGTGATTCCTTTTGTGGATAAGTAGCATCAGATTGCTGTGCGAGGAACTATTTTGAAAGATTGATGCGATTCGTTAAGAAGCGCCAGATTACCAGAGCAGAACTATGAAAATGCCATGAATAGGGTTTTCTGACCAAGTAAGGAACATTCATGGTCGCACAGAATTGCCGAGAAATACAATTAGTATAACACCTAAGGTCACCACCAAATGTAGCTATAATAATGCAATAAATAGTAAGCCATACAGCTGTTGCCGATTTCATATGTGTGTTTTATGATCGGCAACTTTATTGTCTATCAAGCGAGAACACCCGGGTTCGATTCGTGGATGAGGACGGGAAGTTCACACCTCCCTCCCCAAAAGCCCCAACCCCCCCCTCCCCTCCTCGTGCTTCTATTGATATTAACAGTGTATTGGTTACATGGTAGTTAAGACACCTGTGGTGATCGCAACCAAGGTGTGGAAAAATGGGCATGGGCCAGCACCCTCATTCCAAAAATACTTGCATAATATTATATATATATGTGTGTGTGTGTATATATTATATAATATATAATATATATATATAGAGCTATATTTATATATATATACTGTAGTATTCATAGGCACCAAGAAATAATTATATGGAATCAATCCACATGAAGGGAAGTCTGAAAAGAAAAGATAAAGTATAGTTTAGCTTGACCGTTTCGTCCCCGACCGGTGGAGGACGAAATGGTAGGGCTAAACTATCTTTTTTTTTCGCAATATCCTTCAAATGGATTGATTGCCAACACACACACACACACACACACACACACACACACAAACACACACATATATGTATACAGTATAATATATATATAGATATATTTGAGAGAGATAATATACACGATACGATTATTATGAACTATATTATTATTTAATTACATTAGAATATATATATATACAGATTAAATATATATAGATTAGAATATTATACTAATATATATATATTTATGTTTGAAGTATTATAATTTACCTATCTATCCTGAAAGTTATTATAAGGGCTCAACTTTCACATCAAGATGGCTGACCTCCCGTGGGTATAGAAACCAACCCGGTTGTTAAAATAATAGATCCAAAAGGATTTTCGGTTTCGTCCTTCGTAAGGGGGGTCGGGCCGTCAGTGCACCTCATGCAGTGCACTGTAGGTATTATTCAGGGTTCTTTCCAGCGTGCCTTAGACCCCTAGCTGCAACCCCTTGCGTTCCGTTTACTGTACCTCCTTTGATATTCTCGATCTTCCATCTTACTCTCCACCTTCTCCTAGCAAATGATTCATAGTGTAACTGCTTTGAGGTTTTCCTTCCCTGAAACTTTTACAATTATTTTACTGACAATAGCTATTTCAGAGCTGAATAACCTTGTAGGTCCTAGCGCTTGGCCTTTTGGCCAAACTCCTATTTTCCATTCGTCCTTTGTAATTTTGTGGCTGGCTTGATCTGTTTTCGAGAGCGGCGATTCTGCAGTTGACATTTTTTATTATTATTATTATTATTATTATTATTATTATTATTATTATTATTATTATTATTATTATTTTAGAAGATGAACCCTATTCTTATGTAACAAGTCCACCACAGGGCCATTGATTTGATGTTCCTACTTCCAAAGAATATGATGTTCATTAGGGAGTAACAGAAGGTAAAGGGAAATAACAGAAAGAAGAGATGCCACTTATTCACGAGTAAAATTTATTAATAAACAGGTAAAAATGTATTAAAATGAAGCACCCATTGAAAAGCAAGCGCTGGAATGTCATAAATGATGTTACTATTATTATTATTATTATTATTATTATTATTATTATTATTATTATTCTTATTATTTTACGAAATACAGTGGTATAAACAAATGTACTAGACTTGCACGAGTGACTATAAGAAAAACACCCTGTTTTTATCGGACTCCTGCCTGCTTTTAGATGTTGCATGCTTTTTGCGACAACGCCCTCTCTCCATTCATGCGTGTCAACCAAAGCACGTGAGACAGTAATCATGGTAATTGTCATCGAAAGGAAGACCTTCCATTTTGATTTCGGGAAGTGGATGTGAAGGGAAAATGGCTGTGCTTTCATTGCTGTGAGTTTTTGAAAATGGCTGTGTTTTCATTGCTAATGAGTTTTTGATGCTTGTTTTTCCGTTTACCGGATAGTGGTTTTTATGTCTGACTGCATTCCAGGTGTGACGTTTCACTCATTCGATTTTATGCAGTTTCTTCTTTTTTTTTTTTTTTGACTGACGTCTCGAGTACTTTCTCGGCTGATTCCTCATGTTGCGAAAAATATCAATTTTTTTTTTTTTTGTATGAAAACTCGTGTGATTGCATGAGCGCGTTCGGCAGTTATCCTGTAACATTTAAAATTCACATTCGCCATCTTCATTAAATTGGCTTTATCTCATTGTAGACGACGGTCCGGATGATGCCATCTCGTGCGTACGTAATTCCGGCGTAGGAATCCTTAACTTAAGTGGGACAGGGCGTGAGGTCAGCAAAAGCGTTACATCTGACGCCCCTCCAGGAAGAAAGAGTATAGAGGCATATGATGTACACATATACGATATGTGTACATCATATGATGTGATGTGATGTGATGTGTACATCACATCACATATACGATATAGAATATATATATATTTATATATAATGTTTATATATATATTAAACTATATATAATCTTTATATATCTATATAATATTATTTATATGATATATAATATATATATATATATATATATTTATATATATGATATATATAATATATATATATATATATATATATATAACTATATATTCTACTATATATCTATATATATCTATATATATATATATATATCTATATCTCTATATATATATATCGAATATATCTATATATTTTTAATAATAATTATTTGTAATAACTAATATCAATATCTATATCTATATATATTATCTCTTATCTATCTATCTCTCTATCTATCTATATATATATATATATATATATATCATATATATATATATATATAATATTATATGTGTGTGTGCGTGTGTGTGCTGTTTCCTTTGAAGACGCGCTGCCTCCAGGTCTAGAGCGGCGACCGGAAAGGTCGGAGTAATTGGCAGCAACCGGTTGCGCGCGATCCCACAATGGCGGCTTGATTGGATCATTCAGACGCTTGTAAATGTTGCCTCTTATTTTTTTGGGTTCCTGAGGAGATGACACCGACAGAGACAAGTTCAGACGGGGGAAAGTGTTTGGCGTTTGTTTGGGCAGGTGTGGGAGTCATATTTTGCGTTCAAATGATGGCGTGAAATGAGAGTTTGCGAAATGGCGGGAGTCCATTGCCGGGCCGGACTATGATGTAACTGTAATGGCTGTGAAACAAGCCGTAGAGAGAGGAAGAGACCACCGCGAAAGTAGCGGCGATTTGCATCCGCGTCGAATGCCGCCGTTTCTCTTCGGGACGGACATCCCCGAAAACTGCCGCTGGCTACAAGAATCTAAGGTCGGTGGTCTGTCCTTATAACGTGGGACGATACCAGTCATTTTGAGGAGGAAACGTTGGCTGGACGTTTTTTCATGAAGAAAGAAACCATAAATTTCCATCGGTGGATGGGGTGGAAGGTCGCTTCTGACGGGAGACAGCGGTTATGAGGGGATGAGGGTTACAATGAGAGGGAACAAGTAGGAGGAGGAGGAGGAGGTGGTGGTGTGGGCTCAGTGGTACTCACCCTTGGGCGCCGATTCATATAGGCTGTTCAGAAATGAATCATTGAGAGCAATGACTCTTCAATGATGGCGAATAACTGAATAGAACGACTGGAAGAGATGAGATGAGGGGATGGGAGGGGAGGGGGAAGACAAGGATGCCTGGAAAGTCCTTCGATGGAGCCCCAGTTTCTTCTTCTTCTTATGACGTCTTCTGATGACTGCGGTGCCGTGCGTGGCACTTGCTGTGCTTAGTCTAAGTCGCAGGTAACAATTTCAGTAAGGAGAATATATATATATAGGTGGCGACGTGTATTATTTGATGGCTTTCAGCCAGAGCGCTGATTTCAAAGGCAGTGGCGGCTCATTGGATATGGTTTCGTTAACCGCAGTTTACTATAGGTCAAGTTCTCTCAATTTTTGAGGAAAACTTAGAGCAGACATTTATCAACACTAATTTAGGTAGGAGCTCTTATGTACAATCTAAATTGCGTAGGATATTTCTCTGTCTTTAACTCTTAGATCTAACTCTGAATCTCGCATGTATTTAAGCCATGTACTTGCAAGAACAAAAGAGATTACTGTCTGCTTTGTATATTTTGTATTATATATCTCTCGACAAATTTGTACTAATAGTTGTATATTTTGATAATGAAATAACTAACTATGAGTTTATTCAAAATTGATATGAACTGGCTCATCTGAGATTTCAAAATGGATGGCGTTGCCAATACCAAGTTATTTAATGTTTTTTCTTCGGGAAGGGGTCAAACCAGTCACACATTTTCCAGGAGAAGGAAATTCAAGCAGCTGTCCAGCTGGAGATTTTTTTAGACTTCGCGAATTTATCATCATCATTTTATTTTAGACTGCGAATGAATGACGCTGATTATAACTATTTTGATTGACCCCCGAGTTATTCGTACAAAGCGCGGGAAATCTTCATGAACGACGCAGGCCAGAAATAAGAGATGGCGTTTAGCGCCGAATGCAAATTTTAAACGAACCTTATTTAAAAGGATTTTTTGGCTAATTGTTCACAGAGGCGCTGGAATAAGTCTGCGTCGAAGGTGTGCCTGCCGAGGTTTGGTGAATGAGCAACAAATGGGTCACTGAAGGGTTAGGTTAGGAGGTGGATTCCGGATATATCCCTTTCGAAAATAGAGTTTGCCCGAGCAAACCTGGATTTCGGCTCTCTCACAGGAATCGACTTCACTGCCTGGGATCCAGGGGTCAGTTTCATTCCGAATGATGATAATAATGAGAGAGAGAGAGAGAGAGAGAGAGAGAGAGAGAGAGAGAGAGTTGGTTAATGTAATAAGACTCATCATCTTTGAAAGACAATTTTCCCAACGACGATCTACTCGTTCATTTTGTGTGTGTGTGTAAAGAAGTCGAATTGACGATAATCCCCCCAATTTTTCTTGAACTGCTCCTCCTTCCACCCACTCGGATATTCCTAGATGCGATCATCGGTATCGCCCTGCATAGCTTGTAGATCTGCAGGAGAGAGGCAGTGTTTGTATAGCTTCTCTCTAAAAATAAGGAGAGAAAGTTGTTCTGCTAGACTGTGATCCTCGGCCTCAGTCCCTTAGTTTCAGGTTGTTTCTCCTGGAGCAGTCCTAACGGGCTATGAACCATTTCGGTGCACCTCGAGATTTGGCTCTGGAGGCGAGACCGGTTCGTTTTGGGACAGAAGAGCATCTGATTGCGACGTTATTATCAAAGAAAGTGAGAAGTCTTCGCGAAGTTTTGGCATGAAGTTCAGTGTTCAAGAATTGTGTATTCTTTCCATTTTTTTGCCAAGTCAAGGGACTTGACTCTTGTAGGGGTCAAATTAGAAGCGTGTATGTACTAGTCCTATTACCTTTCTGTCGATGATTCTAGTCTTGCCTTTATTATTATCCTATAAGAATTCGGCGACTTTCACGTCAAGGTTGAATTCATGCTTATCGCAGTGGCCGCATTGTTGGGAAATGTGACACCTACTTACTTTCCTGAAACTACTGAATTCTCACTTACTTCCAATGGGATCTGCGGTTCCTTACTGAAAACTGAAGTGTTCCATTGTGATAACTATATTCGTTTGTTTATTGGCTTGCATATCTGTACTGTAGGAAACATATCTATAAATGTGTACTGACACGAAATGGTAAATTTGACATACGTTTAGATTGCTCTTGGACTCTATTATTTCAATTTCCTACAGGAAAAAATGTAAATGTATTACATATTTTATATTATGCATGTAGTATATATAATATATTATATGCTATATATATTAAAAAAAGTAAAAGACTTTATCAGAGTTAATATGTCACTGACAAAGAAATAATGTCGTCATTTTGGTGATGTGTGATGAACAAATCACATGTTAATGTGTATAGTATGATATATATATATATATATATATATATATATATATATATATATATATATATATATATATATATATATATATGTATATATATTATATATATAATATATATATATATATATATATATATATATTATATATATATATATACATATATATATATATATATATATATATATATATATATATATATATATATATATATATATATATATATATATATATATATATATATATATATATATATATATATATAGTATAATGTGTGGTAGATCCTTATCTTAGAAATATGTGATAGGTCTTTTTGTTATCAAAGAAAATGAATATTAATATTTGATACGCAGTCCTGTTAGATATGTTAGATATCTCTTATCGATGGTATACACCTAAACATAAATTTGTATCTAATTGATCTGAAAGGTGTTTACGTCTCGGCTTTCAAAATGCATTCGCCCAATACACAGGACTGAATGAATGAATGAAATTCACTCTGTTTTTGGGCAAACTCTGAGTAGAATATTGGCGGTCAAGTCGACGCACCTTTGGCGGGAACACCGGTGCGGAGAGCAGCGAGAGAGAGAGAGTTCGCCAACGTTCGCTGTGATCGTGAACAAAACTGAGTAAGTGCCGTGACTGGAATTTGTTCGCAATTAAATGGTGTCGTGTTGTTCTCAAACCTCAGTGATGGAATCAAGTCGTCTAGAGCTGATGGTTCCATCCACGGAAGAGAAGTTCGGAAGTGACCTTTTATTTCATGTTCGCCTGCTTCTTGTGTCAATGTCTTGAGAACCTCTGATTTGATTTTCCAGTTGCTTATTTGTTCGCCATCAAAATAATGAAAAGGGCGCGATAAAAGAATCCCGCACAAGCAATATTCTGTCGAAAGCCATTGTTCTGCCGTTCGTTGTTCTGATAAAGAGGTCGCTGGGATTTTTTGTGTCTAATCACAATTGAAAAAGAATATACTGAATTGCAGAATCGTTTCGCCCACGCCCCTGTTACTACCTGTAGCCTCTTAAAATGTCGAAAAGAAATACGCTTTTCTCTCTTTATCCATATTTCGGGTAAAAGAAATTCGTTGTTCTACTTTAACGACGGCGACAGCTTTTTATCCTCTGAAGTATATCGGTGTATTCGAACAGTTTTGACAGCTGGCTCCCGTTCCGCGATATCTGTCTGATCAGCAATTTCGTTAGGTCTATGAACAGCCTGATAAGTGGTCTTCCTGTCTTTTCAAAATAAATCATCTTCTTCATCCTCTTCTTGTTATTATTATTATTATTATTATTATTATTATTATTATTATTATTATTATTATTATTATTATTATTATTATACATTTTAAATGTGAACATACACTCTCTGGAAAGACAACAAAAGAATGTGAACCCTAAATATGAAGCTTTGGCGGAATGGAATGTGTAAACATGAAAAAGGGAAAAGGGAAAAAAAGAAAAGTGAAGGATACAGTTAATAAATATACGTAGTAGTATAGCCGCATTGAATAGATCTCATTGTTTAAAAAACTGGTATATACACACACACACTTATATATATATATTATTATATATATTATATATATATATATATATATATATATATATAACTATACTATATATATATATATATATATAATATATATATATTATCTATATATATATATATATATATATATATTATATATATATATGTGTGTGTGTGTGTGTGTGTGTGTGTGTGTGTGATGTGTTTATATTATATATACATATATATATATAATTCTATATTTATGTATTGTGGGAATATTTATGAATGGATGATGTGTATTTAAAACAGCACCAATAAATCGAATTGAGTCAGGCATTAATTAACCGATAGAAGTGAGCAAACAAGCGGAGGAAACTGTGATTGAGTGTATCTTCAAGTATTTTTGTCATAAACCATATTTATTATGAAAATGAAGCGACCATTGGCGGTAAAACTCAATAGACTACACGATGAGCTGTGGTGTACGAGAATTGAAGGTGGACAGCCATGATGGCGTTACTCCTTTTTTTCGATTGTCAGAGAGAACATGTGTTCATTGGTGTATGATGAGTAACTCAGTGCATTAGAAACCCGTGTCACAGTGATGGGTGGGAGAACCATCACATGATTGGCTCGCGTGTGTAAATAATGTCCCTTGAAAATTGACATCTTTGCTGCTACCATTCACGAGGGATGACGAGGTGCTTGAACAAGATGTCCGCATCACAGATGTCTTGGAAAAGTATGAAGATGGCTTCGACGGGATCTGCCAGTCCAGTGCACTTGGGTTTGAACGAGGGTCACTCAATGGAAGATATCGAACTCTTCTCCGGTCAACGCAGTTCGAGGATTTACGTATGGGAAGAGCGTATGACGATGCGCTATATTTTGCGCCTGATTTTCCGTAGTCAGATTATATATTGATTTTAAAAACGGGAACTGTAAGGTAGAATCCATATTTGGCGATAAAATTTTGTGCGGGAGTCTCATTTGATGCTGCAAATATTCTGGATTATTCATCTCGCTTCATCTTGTGTAAGAGAGAGACAGAGAGACGGGTTGTCCTAGAGTAGGCGGAGATGAGCGAGAGGAATTGAACAATTCTCAGTGTATGTGCGTGGCGTTACAGACTCCCCCCACCACAAAAAAAAAATCACGAACAATATCTTACTTCCACTAGAACATACCATTTCGTAATTCTTGCTAAGAACGTCACTCCGTTGAAGGTTTTGATCTCTTGAGTAAGAGACAAACAAATAGATAAAGATGGCGAAGACATAATCTGACGGCAAGCTTGAATTCTGAAAATACACAGATTTTAGTAGACGGGGTCGGCCGATTAAAGGGAAGTGTCAAATCTTAGACAGTAGGACGCTTTCTTCTCCATCTTTGGATAAATAGAAAATTCATGAAGTAGTTGAAGAGAAAATTTGCGTTGTGTGGCGAATATCGATCCTGATGTGATCGTTTCCTTCGCTAGGGTTTGTAGGGTGATGATGTCATTGTAAGAAGGGCCGGTCACTCCCTTTACGGTGATAGCAGTCATTTGTCATGTACGTTTCGTTTACTCGGGCAGTAAGCCTACAGACTACTTTGTTGTTTTTGTGGGGGGTAGGAAAACCCTATGGAAAAGCCTATCAGAGACTGAAAAAGGAGTTTCGCTTAGAGTTAAAGAAACAGGAATTTTAGGATGTGATATTTATGGTTTGTTTATTAGAATGAAAATGTAAGAAATAGCTAATTTTCATGTTAAATAGTAAAGGACAAATATTATTTCTAATAAGTATAACGGATTTATTTTCAATTCCGTTGGTTATACAACGCTGTATTTGACCGTAGAATTTAGAACGCGACCCGAGTAAGCTGGAGGTCGGCTCACGCCTTGATCTGCCTAACATATCATGGAACTATGTTCAACGTAGCTTTTGGGGTTCAGGAAGGGTTGTCTTACTATAGGTTGCTATCGTGTTTCGGAAAAAATCGTGATAAAGGGCATTTTAGATCTAATTTCTTCATATCTTATGTCGTTCGATTGGTAAATAGGAGGAGCGCCGAGATGCTACTCACCTTTTACCAAAGATCCAACTGAATGATAGGTCGCGTGACAGAATAAGTGTTACTGTTGGTAGGTCATAAGTTTTAATTGAATAACAACGGGTGAAAATTCAAATAAGTAATTTTCAAATAAAGGTGTTCTATATTCGTGCAAAGATTTTCTATATATAATCGTGTTTATTTAGGTCTATTTTTGGGATTATTCCAAAAGGTGCTCTACACTGATTACGGTCTGAAAGGATTGGCTTACATAGTGGCACAATTCCGGAGAGCAGCAAGTGACGTTTGGAGGCTTCCCTCAGCTCGAGATTTGGCACATGAGCGCTCGTGTTCCTCACTCAAAATTTCACAAGCGACTTCATAATTTTCATACCCAGTCGTAAATCTGTGTCGTATAAATGTGTATTATTTGCGGCGCCTTTAATGTCATCATGTGATCGGCAGTGCCAGAAAAATGGAGGAATAAGGCATCAGTCCCTGAATTTAATGCATATAGTGATGAGACGTATAAAGTTTGACGGGAGTTGGATGTGCCTCATCTCCTCGGAAGAGTGTCAAGATTAGATGGACAATTGAAGGATTGATTTCTGGATCAAGTCTTTTTCTTCTCGGTCATTACCTTTGTCGAATTCATTCTCTATACAAAGGAGATCGAGTCTCTTGTTTATGAGCACCAAGTCGAAGTTGAAAGTCGGCGTTACTCCAGCAGGTTGTTATTGCTGGGGCGCTTCTTGTTTGCGGTGAGGGCCCTGTGGAGTGGAAAACCTCCGTTTGTCGTTTCCGCTCTTCTGATTTGTAAAGGCTTTTGGAGATCTGTCATAGCTATGGTCGGATCACTTTCATGTCCTGGTAGAATTCTTGGTTTCAGTCTTCATTCTGCCTCCAGGGGAAATCACGGGAGTGAGCACCAGGTCACATCTTCTATGATCATTCATGTGACTTTTGGCCTGTTTAGATTGGGCTGAGAATGCAAGGAGAGAAAAACGTCAGCTCTTGTTCACATTTGAATGAATGTGTTAATGTGTGTTGGTTGAGTTGCTTTTCACTCATGAAAATCTTCAGGTATTAAGGTCAGACTGGTTAGGGGGAAAATGAGAGTTCAGCTAGCTTCAAACTACTTTCTGAAATTTGATCGCTTGATAGAATGTAGATATGGAATTATTTCCAGCTTAAACGTAAGACGTGGCCTGGGATATTTTTGTGTCATGATATCACGTTCAAAATATCTGCTAAGCAATTTTTCAAACGGCTAATGACCCACGTACGAAAAAAAAGGGACGAATAGGAAAGAGAGACAGAGAAATTTGGATATGTAAAATGCACGAAGGAAAAAGATACACAAGGGATTTTTGAGGAAAGTCGTGATAAAGCTTATGCCACGTTGCTGGCACTTTGAATTAGCATTATGGCCTCTGTCAAACTCATGAACCCGAGATCCACAGCATTCGCAGAAAGATAACTCCATAGCGCTGCAATGAAGAGCATAGAGGATCTCGGGTACTGACCAATGTGTTTGTATGGTGCTTTTACGTTGCATGGAACCAGTGGTTATTCAGCAACGGGACCAACGGCTTTACGTGATTTCCGGACCACGTCGAGAGTGAACTTCTATCAACAGAAATCCACATCTCTCACTCCTTAGTGGAACGCACGAGAATCGAACTCGCACGCCAACACCATACCGACCACGCCAATGAGGCGCTCCGACCAGTGTGACACGGGCCGCCTGAACAGAATATGGAAGCTGGCGCTACGCCCACTGATTCCGAAGGCATACCACTCGCCCTTGGAATGACGACATGGAATGAAAGGAAATCTCCTGATGGTGGTCTCATGCATGATTACCGCTCTTATGGCAGTGAAAACGACTTCCTTGTGAAGTTTCTTAGAGGACACGAATGCAGACAAGTTGCTGAAACTAAATAGACCAACAGCAGACCTCACAAATGTTTAATAAATAATAGAAAAGTGATCTGTAGAGACACAGAAGCGTTATGAAGACTTTCAAATTTTGTAGTGGCATTATGTGATATCATTCAAGTACTGCAAAATAGAAAAACTATGGAGTCTTTGGGAAGATGAAGAATCTTCACCGTAACAGTGCGGAACCAACTGATCGATAGAATCTCCGATACTTCCAGCATTTGTTTCCTCTTATTTGATGGATTCACGAACAGCAACGACTGTGCCACCATCCGTCCCATTTTCCCAGAATTTTCTCTGAAGAAAATGGATCTGCATCAGTGTTTGATAATCCATCCTTTCGCGAAATAAAATGTGAACCTTATTAGTAAACTACCTACCTAGACTCATTTTAATCGGTTTTCAGAATATTCTGTTAATTACAATAAACAGAATTAGAGCGAAAGGCTTAATAATCTTTTCTCATTTGTCCAAACAACAGCGAGTGATTAGTAACAGGAATAAGAGCTACTGGAATTCCAAAGCAAAAATGTACACGTAGTATTTCTCATTCAATCACTACTGAACGCATTTTCTTCTCAGACATCATTCGTAGCCGCTTCTGTTCTTGACCGTCTGACGTTGAAAGATTAGTTGAATGATAAATAATCAGCTGGCTGACATTGTGTCTCATCAGAGGCGACGAGGTGTCATTGTTTTTAGTTTTTGAATTCCACTTGTCTAGTTACTGTGTTGTCTTGGAAGGTTCAGCGCCAGATAATTTCCAGAGTTGACAAAGGGAATTGACACAAAAAAGGCGATGAAATGCATTGACGATGCAAAGAAATAAGGTCAATAGGCCATGTTGTCGTTTCTCTTCCATTCACGATTATTACAGTCATGCTGTAGGTTGAAATGTCAATGCTTTTTGTCCAGTCTGGTAACTCTCACTGTAAAAGATTTTCCAGTAAAAATAATGTGTAGCAAATGCTTCCTGACCAGTCTCATTAGCGAGAGAGTTACTGTTAATTTCGGACAGAACTGTTTTAAAGGACTGTGGATTTAGACAGCCCTCGGACATTTCCTGCTGGTCAGCGAGCGCGAGTGGAGTGGTAACATGGCGGTGATAAAGGCCTTGGCCCTAAGAATACGAGCTCCTCTGTCTTTCCGAAAGGTAGCAGCTCTGCCTGCAGTAGTGAATTAATGAGAAAAATTCACAGTTCCTTATTTGAAAGCTGGTATTCGATCTTTCGCTTAATATCAAGTTAATTACAAGTCTAGAAATTGTTTTCGTCACATTTCCCAGAGAGGATCATTTTGTAATCAGTTGTTGATTAAGTTTTTCTAATTAGATTCATGCATTTGACTCTGAGCCGCTTTCGGTTTTGAGAGAGAGAGAGAGAGAGAGAGAGAGAGAGAGAGAGAGAGTGAGGAATGGGTCAAATTATTGCTAGGTGTACTCGTGTGGTAATTGTTTTGTGTTAATTGATAAATTAATTTAAACCTGTTTTTTTTTTTTCCCGCACAGATGGACGGGGGTGGAGGGTTTGTGAGAGCCGGATTACTTGGTCTAACTCAGGGCGTCTCACTCCATGACCCACTCCGACTACACCATGCTCTCCACTCACAGGTAGGGCTCACTGTCTCAAATAGCAGATTTTATCATCAATGTATCAGTCGAGGTTTAAGGTTATTCTAGTCCAGTCGGCCATGACCGTTCGTATGAGGCAGCCCTCTTCAAGTATGTCTCTCTGTTCCGTCTTCGTCAACTTTAAAATTGAATGTGTGAAGGAATGATTCAGTTCATAGAGCGACTCGGTTAATTGTTTCACCTTGCATCGCTCAAGATGCTTGAGAAAAGTTCCATTTCATTTGAGGTCTGTTTTGATGAAGAGGGACGTTGCTAAGACCCGATATGAATCGCTTTCAAGATGTTTCAAGAGTAACAGGTTAGAAGTATAATGATTTGCATTTTCAGTCATTTTTTCGAAATTCCCTGAAAGGACTGAGGCTTCCGCATTCATTCTATAGTGACTTGTAAATTTCGTAGGCCTACACATATGTAGATGTAATGTAAACTGAGAGCCATTGTTTTTTTTTCTTCCTTCCCTCGCAGGCTACTGACAGCATGAAGGATGGTTCGAGTACCACATCTCTCCTTCGGCCTCTGACCGACTACCCCCACCTGCCTCTCCTCCCCTTCACGGCGCCCCCCTTCCTGCACCCACACCTTGATCCTCGCCTGCCCTTTTCTCCGTCGGCGTTCCACCCGCTGCATCACCCAGCCCACGAAGCTCACGCCCGTGCACAGGATGCTCACACAAAATTACCACCACCGCCCACATCCAGCCTCTCCGGATCGGCCTTCTCGCCGCTCCCGGCCAAAACGCCCAAGATGGAGGAGGGCGGCTGCTCCACCTCGGCCATCCCCTGCACTTCGTCAGGCCTCTTCTCGCCGGCTCTCTTGGCCTCTCTCGACCCGAGGACCGCTTTCTTGACCGGCGGAGGGGGAGGCAGCGGCGGCGGCGGTGGGGGTCTCGGGGTCCTCGAAGATCGGCGGGATTCCCCGTCACCGCGAGGCTCACACGGATCCAGGGAATCTCCGGGACACGCTCGTGACACCGATACGCCCAACTCCAACAGCGACGAACCCAAAGGTAGGTCACGAGCCTTTTTTCCGCTTCCTTTCCCTCTGGTGGACTCGTTGGAGCTGTTTCCTCTCGGTCTTTGCTTCGTCTGTGCTTCCTTCAGTTTTTCATTTTGTGGTTTGTTGTCTTGTGACTGACAAGTGAGGTAAGTCTTGTCAGTCAGTGAAACGCGTTGTACGTCGAGCTGGTCCACTGGTGCGGGCGGAGAGAAATGCCGCCGAGCATTGCGTACATTGGTGGCTGTGCGGAGTGGCGTTAGTCGGCCATTGCATTGCAGGAACCGAGAGCGCTCCTCTCCCTCTCTTCCCTCCCCTAGCTTTCCCCTTCTGTGTCGGCCACCACTGACCAGTCGACCACTAACGCCAATTCGCCCGAGGGTGAACAACAATGAGCTTTCCATTTCTGATCGGATAAAGGGTCAGAATTTAATCAAATTTTCATTGTCGGAGGTGGCGGCGCTGGATGACCGCTCCTCTCCTCACCAGTGGCGAATAGCGCCCGACGACGCCGCCCTGCCTAAAGTAGCGCTCTTTCCACCCTCGTCCTCAGATGATAAATAAAAACTCCTCCGACTTTTGATGCGGCCTCCTTTTTCCTCTCGTCGTTTCCCCTCGAATTGGTCTAAGGGGACGACAACGGGAAGCCAAGAGAAGCTCACTCAAATCTATACTTACTTGACCGTCTGATTGTTGCCCATAGAAAGTCTACTCTTGCCATGCAGTGTATGGGGATGCATGCAACGAGTATTGTTCACATAGTTACGTACCCATGCAACATACTTAAACATTATACACAAAAATATATATATGTGAATATTATATATGCATATATATATCATATACTACATATATATACTACATATATATATAGATATATTATATATATATAGTATATATATATATTATATATATATTATATATATATATATATTACACACACACACACACACTATATATATAGAAGGTAGACTACATATACTATATGTATTATATTGTATAAATTTTGAATTATATATATATATATATATATATATATATATATATATATATATATATATATGTATGTATATAGGGATTGATGAGCGTATGTTCAATATGTTTCGACGAGGGAATGGCTCTATGTGACTGTGTGAGAGAAGTATAATTGTCCCTTTCTTATAAGAGCAAAGGTATTGGAAGTGATTGCAAGAACTTGAAAGATCAATCATGAATCCACTTTCACACCAAACCAGTCCCTCTCCAGTTTACATATCACTTGTTTCAATTCCATAAGCAGACAAAATAAAGCCTAATTGCTGCTAATTACCGATACCTTATAACTTGGCTCTGTTCACTTCACCTATTCAATCCCATTTTAACTATTTTATAACACTGGCACCCTTCGCTGATGTCTGGCATATACTAAAACAGTGGGACTGGTAGGAAACACCAGCGAAGGACGCCATTGTTATAAAATAGATGTAAAGGAAATTTGAGAATGAAGGGAAAAACTGTTACGCAGTGGCCTGGAAATTGGAATTGAATAGATAAAGTGATCAGTGCGAAGGTATAGGGTATCGGTAATTAGTAGAGCAATTAGGCTTTATTTTGTCTGCTTATGAAATTGAAACGGGTGATTTGTAAACTGGAGAGTGACTGGTTTGGTGTAAAAGTGGATAAGAGATATTGTTGCTTATTTCCTTAGATTTCGAATGTGTTTTGTGTTATAGATGGCACAGTGCAATAAGTCCGAGGACCTGAAGAAGGTATCTGGAGCTGTTCGGAAGGTCTGGAATAGAATCTGAGCATCAGCGGTCGATGTTGATGCGAAGATGTTATCACAGAAGTTATTTCCGTGACTCGGCTGATCGTGCTTTAGCCCGGGTTATATTCCTACGGGCTGCTCTGTGAGCAAGAGCCCGTGCTGGCATAAGGCCAGCTTAATCTCCAACAACAACAATAGGGACATCAAGCAGCTTTGATTTTGTTCATTTATGTGTGTGTGGTTGGAAAAAACTGGAAGTAGTCTTTTCTCTTCTTATTGTAAAATCTCTTATCAGCATACATAAAAACTGAAGGGGTTGTGTTGGATTGTTTTTTCTTTCTTTTTTAATGAAAGAAGTTCACCTTCCGTGCCAGCGTCATCGTCATTGCTTTCCTCGCTATCATATCATCATAACAAGTGCTTGTTAGGATGATCATCCTCGCCATTATTGTTAATAATATTACCTTTTTCCCAGTTACTGCTTGCGGGTATTGTAATTACTTATTAATCTCCCGGCGAAGGTTGCGGAGAACCAGACTCTGGAGCGGCGACTTCGCAAACTTAGTCATTCTATTCCTGAGCAATAGATACACTACTATTTCCGCTGTCTGTGGAATTAACAACGACTCGTATTGCATGATCGAATGAAATGTGTTCATTAAAAGGAGTGAGGAAAACTTGATGATATTTGGAACTGAGATCAGATATCATTCTGTGGTTTAACGGCTGAACAATGTAAGAACAGATTAAGTCTTTGTTTAATGAAATCGTGCATATATGCTTCCATGCTCATATACATGCAGGGGAGAGAGAGAGAGAGAGAGAGAGAGAGAGAGAGAGAGAGAGAGAGAGGTGGGGGGAACAAAGTGTAAATCCTGTGGCATGGCTCAGGTGGCTTGTGACCCCCACCCGTCCCGCCTGGATTATCCTTCTGATGTATGAACCACAGGGAAACGGAGCTACAGCAGAAGCAGGGGAGGGGCTGGCTCCCTTTCACTCAGATCTGCCACCCCGTCATCCACTGTAGAGTGGAAGCAATGGCGGTCCAAGTCGAAGGCTGATGGTACTACAAGTTTCAGAGGAGTCAGTCAAGTGCAAGGCGAAGCAGCCTGCGGGAAAGACGGGTCACCTTTGATTCCCAGGAGAACTTGAATTCGTTGTGACCACAAGACTGAGGCTGGGGCTGACTTCAGTTTGTAAAACTGTATCTCACTAGACGCGTGCAAAGAGATACAACCGAATGTCGGCCCCTCCTGCAATGCCAGTCGAAAGATCGGCCTAGTGTGGTCGGGCAGAGCCGAAATCGCGATCTTAAAAGGCGAGCTTCTCGCGAAAGGTGAAAATCCTGTGAGATTAGGAATAAATTAAAAGTGAGGAAGTTCGTTCAAAACTTTTCTCACAAAAAAAAAAAACGCGAGACCTCGGTCCTTTGCGCTGTATTTATCCGAATGTCTTTTATTTATTCTGCTAATGAAGACCTCGCATAGCAGAAGTGACTTCTGTTCACGTCTCCATTCCTCTGTCTCTATTGACGGTCCCCACAAAGGAGCCTTTGCAGCCCTTTGGCAAAACCTCTTGACTTCTTTTAATTCATCTTCCTCATCCAATTGGGCTCCTTTCAACTATACGTTTTCCCGAGGTTCAGAGACCTCGCCTATCCCATCACAGCCTCCTCTGTGAGAAGCAAGAATATTTTTGGCGGCGCCGAAGAAAGAACTCGCGAGAGATCTTTGTGGCGGTGGATGTAATCCAGCCTCATCTGAGCATTTGGCCGACGGATGAAAAGCTTCGTAACAAGGGGATCCTCCGCTCGCCTCCTATATTAATATTCTTGAATTCTGAACAGGGTCGTGTCATCCAATGAGCTTTTGTTGCTGGCCCCTCTGGTAGGGGTGAGGGGTAGTCTGGCGGGGTACCCTTTTCATCTCTCTCTCTCTCTCTCTCTCTCTCTCTCTCTCTCAAGCGGAGTTGTAATGGATCATGTGGTTTACGTACTTATGGGTTATTGTTTGTTGTAGAACGTTGTCGGTCATACATATTCGGGACGCACAGTACGGGAGAACTGCGTAAAAAAAAAAAAAAAGAGGGACGGGATGAATCTGTTGCTTCTCTTACAGAAGTCGAGAGCATTCATGAGTGTATTTTGTTGAAAGGAATAAGACAACCAAATAATTTCTCTCGTCGAGTTGTTAAACACTAGTTTTTTGATGCCGTCGTCATCCTCCCTTACCGGTATCAAGAGAGGTCGATGAGTGATCTTAAACAGCGTACAGAGTTTTGGTGATTCATGCTTCCCGAATGCTCATGTGTAGGCTCACTGACGCTTTCCCATCGTTTGCAAAACTTTCAGAGACCTGTTTTTCTATGAATGTCATACCTTGAAGGTTTCCGAAGAACAAATCGCATGTTTGGGTGAACTCGGGAGTCCTACTTACATATTTCACCCAGCGTCTCAGGGGCGTGATCGGTATGGCCATTGGCCGCGAGTTCGATTCTTGGGCATTCCATTGAGGTGTGAGAGATGTGTATTTCTGGTGATAGAAGTTCACTCTCGACGTGGTTCGGAAGTCACGTAAAGCCGTTGGTCCCGTTGCTGAATAACCACTGGTTCCATGCAACGTCAAAACACCATACAAACATATTTCACCCTCATTGGATGTCATCCTTTCAATTCGGGAGAGTTCTCGGGCTTCGTTTGTAACGAAATTCCTTTAACGGCGATGAGTTCATCGTGAACTTCCTTATTTCGTCTCTTTCGTGACCAAGCGGACATTATCGACATTCTGGATTCTGAGCCACAAGAAGAGCGGCTGAGGTC
>NC_061094.1:14676676-14764176 GCF_015104395.2 Macrobrachium nipponense | reverse complement strand
GTGAGTATATTGGTATTAAGTATTACATTACAGTATAACTTGGTCAGTGCATGAATTTGGGTAAACAGACGAATCAGCATCAAAATCGGGCAGATTGAAAATCATGAAATGTTTTTATCCAAAAGGCTGTTTGTCGTATCATATTTTAAGGGAGAATTTTATGAAAACTGCCGGGTAAAAATCAAAAGTCACCCCTCCATGGATAACTGATGTATTACACATGTGCAAAAGAATTGGTTTCGTTTGTTTGATTTCAGAACGTTGCAAGGTAAATTCGACAGATATTGCAGGAATCCCGAAGGGCGTCCAGAACTGATGCAATTACGGGGATAGAAAAAGGGATATGAAAGACTTAATGCGCTGGATTAGCTTCTTCACCACCTGAGGAGGAGGAGGAATTCTGGGGAGAACCCTTTGTGAGAAGGCCGACAAAATGAGCGACTGAATGCTCTTATATATCAAAGAAGTGGATGTTCTCCAAAAGAAAAAAAATGACGTAGTAAGGTGAGGTGAGGTCTCATCAAGGAACAAGAGAAGTTTGGGGGAAAATAGAAACTGAGAGAAATCCCCAGATTGGCGAAAAAGGAGTCGGCGGACAGTTTGCCCACTGTATGGGATAGCTGATCTGCATAGGACTAATGGAACAGTGCCCCAAACCGCCTTGCACAGGGGAGAAGAGCCGAGCAAGAGATGAGGGAGGGAGAGGGCGTTCCACAGACGCGTTTTCCTCGAAAGAGGAGAGATGAGGGGAAGAGGGAAACCCCTTGACGAGAGTCGCTATAGAATCCATTATACCAGAAGCGAGGAAAACCAAACCAGGGTTAATATGAATTATACAGAAGTTTATGTGACCCACAAATTGAATCATACACAATGAAAGGAACCCTGTATTTTCTGTGGAAGGGACTTTTCCACACTTGGGTGAGAAAAGCGGCACCATGGATGTGGATCGAAATTTCCGTTCTATCGAACAGACTCTGAAATTGGTTGGGAGAACAGGAAGTGAAGTAAGCATAGAATGGGTGAGGTACGAAAATAGAAGGGATGGTTAGGGATGAACAGCTGTCTAATAAACGTATTGTAGAATATCATTGAGAGCTAATTTATACATTCTTATTTGACGCGGCCTGACTCTTCACACCCTTTTATTTAATCTTGCCTACGTCTGATTTCTTGGTTTTGATTTCTAGCGGCTAATGTTATCAGTCGAGTGTGAACTATTTCTGTCGATAAGAAATTTTTTTATCTCTATTTCTCCTAGGCATGGAACTTTATTATATTTCGGTTATTCATTTTTAAGGAGCAACTACGCTTACAAGTTGGATAAAGCACATTCTGAAACTGAAATAAAAAAAAACAAAAAACTGAAAACAGCTCGGTGTGGTGTAGGACTAGCATAAATGAAAATGGGTTGTAACTATTTAAACAGCCATCTCGTCACAGAAGTGACATGTGGCATCATCAGTGTAGGCTGGCTGCCTGCAGCGTCATGGTTTGTTCTGCATCGTCTACAATGAAAGTCAGGCGGAAAATCCACTGGCTCATTTGAAAGCTCTTGCTTGATGCGACTACATTTCCAGAGCGGTGAGGATGCTAAGAATTTCTGTCACAGCGGAGGTGGAACCGCGCTCCCTTATTGAGACGGCACCGAACTATCACGGCCGTTGACGAAAAGCGGAGTATGTGAGCACCTTCACAAAATACAAGTGGCGGGAAGGAAATTTTGTCACGCCTGAGGGATCCATGTTCGAAAATAGCATCCTTAATTGCGGTCCATCTCTAACACATAAAAGTCGAATAAAAAAGGGGGAGAAAAATCCGTCGTCATACTGGTGTCGGCGGTGGGCCGAGCGAGCGACAAGGCCGAGCAACTGGGTAACATATTCATCATTAAATCAATCCAAAAGAGAATAGGCGGCCGGTTAATGAGATGAATACACACGCACCCACAAACACACGAACAGCTTAGCCCTCAGACATTCCTTTGATTAAACTCCTTGTGAGGAAACATCAAAGAAATCCCTCCAGCGCCACATTATATTGACAATACTAATCAAGGGTTTTCCCCTCAGCCCTCAACACCTCCTCTCGCTCCCTCAGGGGGAGAGACCTACTCCCCCTCCCCCACCCCCCTCACTCCGCTCCTTCCTCTTCCTCACGCTTCGCCTCCTTCATTCTGGCATTTCTTTTGAAACATTTTACAGCGGCTCTGAACGTCACTCCTCTCCCCACCCCGTTCCCAGCATCCCTCCCCCCGGCTCATACGATCGGAATACTGCTCACTTTTTCCGTCGAGGTGACCGACCGTTTCCTCAGAGGGGACTTTCTTGCTTTCGCATTATTTCTTCCGCCGGAGGTCGCCAATACAAGCACAATCATCACAAGGTAATTGTTCGGTTTAATGATAATGCAAATTGTTTAGCGGGTATCATATCATCTAACTCTTTTCACCGGTAGTTCCTCTTTGCAATATGGATATAACGGTATCATAGATGGCTTTCTATTTTCCAAAAACACCCCATTTGAGAAAACTCCCCAAAAGGTGGCCTTCGCTCTCATCCACAGCATTCTTTCCTGTTCTTCAAAACCAAAGAAAGGAGAATGTTATTGTCATTAGTACGATCCCTGGCAGTATCAGTCTACTGCGGATGCGTTGTCAGTATCATTATGTGATGATTGGTGATTGTATTTACCCGACTTGAGAAAAAAAAAAACTAATGGTGCCCAGTTCCTGTTACCCAACGTCGGCTCCCTTTGGCCTGGAACGACAGATTCTTGTTAGATGGATTTTATCGGTTAAAAACACAACAAGAATCCCCTAATTGACGACACTTAATTTTGGGTCTGCCCGCTTACCCAGTCATCCGCGTACTAATTAATGATCTGGCAACCGAGGAAGAAACCGATAGAAATGTATACCACTGATCCTCTCTCTCTCTCTCTCTTTCTCTCTCTAGAGCTAATTGCTAAGAGGTGAATGAATAAAGGAAGGATAGGGCTTCGTTTGAATGAATATTTGATTTACTTTCGTCGCCTAGATTAATAATAATAATAATAATAATAATAATAATAATAATAATAATAATAATAAAAATGAGATCACTGCAATGGCATGACGGACGAAGCAAGGAAAGCGGAAATGTTTGCTTTGGGGGCAAAACCCTTCCATTTTTCTTTGTAATTATCTTTTTAAAACTTATTCATTATAATGAATATGTATGACGTTCAACTCACTAAAATCACCGAGCCAGCCACTAGAATGTATGGAATAAAGAGCTCTATCGTATTCACTGGCGCATGACCAACTTGATTTACAAATTTGAAGTGTTTCGGGTAACGTCCTCCGCAGTGATCTAAATAGTAGAGATGTTGATCAGTGTATGTTTTTGTACGTTCCCTTTCACTGTTACCTGACCTTAAGTTCTAATTTCGGCCGTTGGAAGATGACCTTGCGTGTGTAAGATTCGAAGTACCATATCAACTTGAAAGTAGCAGGTTCGCTCGCCCGAAGAACTCGGTTCTCCCAATAGCCAACCTATTCGTTCCCCTTTGGTGTTGTGTTTTCCCTAATCTTAGTTAGTCTGTCATTTAACTGTTGACCTTTTATCCCGAATGTGGTAATCCTAGTTTTGGGTGCACCGTTACCCAACATTGTTTATCAAACGTCGGATTTATTTGCGTCCTGGCCCCAGGGAGGGAGGGAGGGGAGGAAGGAGGGAGGGAGGACCTTCATTTCCGAACAGATCTCGATTTTCATTTCCATTTTATCTTTACATTTCCTCGTCTGCCAGATATCTTCAGTCACTTCCTTTTCGTTCCTCCACCCCGTCCTCCTCCTCTTCCACACACCCCCCCCCCCCACCTCTCTTCTCCTTCTCCTTCTCCTCCTCATCCTTCTTCGTCTTGGTTGTACGTACGTACGTGCGCGCGTACGTTTGTCGCGGATGAAGGTAATGAGAGATGACGGACCAATTCCCCGGGGGATTTCGCTCGATCCCGCGCAAATTGAGGCAACGCGCCAGTTTTACAAATTTAGAGCGAGTTACCACGGATTATGTTGTTGTAGTAGGATAATTGTGACACCCTCATCCTCCCGCGCCCTCCCCCTCCCCTCCCCACCCCCAGCCCTCCCCGTGCGATTTCCCCTACCGTGTCGCCCTCATAACTTTACGAACCACATACCCTCCCCCCGGCTGCTGTGGCTGCTTCCTCCAGAAACCCTTCCTCTTCCCACGTCGATTGTCGACGCTTCGTCGTCATTTAACTCTGGAAATTAATAATTTCAATATTTTGAAAAAGGCAAATACACCGCCCAGTGTTTGTTCACCTCTCCTCTCTCTCTCTCTCTCTCTCTCTCTCTCTCTCTCTCTCTCTGGAGAGATTTATCAGCATCAATCAAGTGCAGTTCGGGGTGTTCATATGAAGAGGTTTTTGAGGAAAAATCTCACATCAAGCATTTATATAAGACTGAAAACAAACATGTTAGCTGAACGAGTTCTTAATTCATCGTCACGTGTTAAATACACTGCAAGACTTTTTTTTTTTCTTATATGAACTGAGAAGTTTTAGCACCTAAAGTTTTAGTGACATATCTGTCAACAACAGCGACTGGGGTCCTTTACTGTAATAGAACAGAAAAAATATTTTTAGACTCATTCTGATATTGCCGTTCATTGGAGCCCACTGTATGTATTTTCTCGTACTGTGAGTAAGCCTACAAACTCTTTGTTGTTGTTGTTGTTATTGGAGGGGTAAGTATGCCTAAAAAGTTCTGAACAAAGGTGTTTCGCGTTGAGTTAAAGGTACAGGAATTTTAGGATAGGATAGTGTATGTTAAACAGTATAGGAAAATTATTTCTAATAAGATATAGCGTATTTATTTTAATTTTCGTTGGTGAAACAACACGCTGTTTAAATGTAGATTTTACACGCACCTCGAGTAAGCTGGAGGTCCACGCCTTGTTTTTTCTTTGTGATTTAAATGAGATCACTGAATTTTCGCAGAGAAAATTTGGGACTTCAAAAGTCTGTAGAATAGTACCAGTAAAGATAACTGAACCTCAAGGGAGCTTGAAATGACAATGGTAAAAATTGTAATGCTCAAGCCATTATAGAAAGCAAAGCTTTAACCAAGTTTCGGCAATGTCTTGTTGATTTCTCTCTCGTCAAAATTGGCGGGAATCTCTCTCTCTCTCTCTCTCTCTCTCTCTCTCTCTCTCTCTCTCTCTCTCTCTCTCTCTCTCGTTTAGTATTCCCATCACCTCTGTGCATCAGGTGTCGCTAATGATCCCTGAACATAACCCAGCCAGCCTGCCAGCCACTACTCACACTCTGCACTCCTCTGACTGACTACTCAGTGATGCCTTGTCAGCGATTTCTCCGTCGATTTATTACATGCCAGACAGCGGTTCAGTCTAGTCTTATCATCCCGCTACACGGGGAGCCTCAAATCTGCCGCCTCTGAACATGCTTCTGGCTTGTTCCGTAGAAGTGGGCTCTCGCTCTTAATTATTTAGTGCAAAATGTCTGTGGATAAAGTTGGTCATCTGGGTTATAGAAAATCTAAAAGCATGAACATTCTTTCTTGGTGTGATATCGTGTTGGCAGTGCAGAGCGCGGAAACGCGCTGATTCTAGTTTTCAGCTATGTCAAGGAGGACGATTTCCCTTTTCTATCGCAAAACTGCTCTCTCGCATGTCTTCTGGCTCGTTGATACTGAGAGTTTTTCCTTTCAGACAAAAAGAACGATGTCTATTTTTTTCATCTCTTATAACACCCTAGAGGTTGAAAAATTCCATTTGAATTAAGTCTACAAGTTAAGAACAAAAGAGGAGCTTGTTGTTACGATTGTTGGATCGCTTAGATGTGTTTTTTAAAGTTTGTTTTGTTTTATGCTTGTGTTTATATATAGGTATATATATATATATATATATATATATATATATATATATATATATATATATATATTATATATGATATGAATCACTCCTAATCTCCGCAATGTTTACACACCTACATATTGCTGATATAGTACTTAAATTAGGGCAAAACTAACTTTGTGAAACGTATTTATATCCGCCTTTGATGTATGACACATTCAAAGGCTTTGTGATTGTGTGTCATCGTGACGAGGCACTCCGAATGAAGGATCTACTTACCTACCGTTACTGAAAGAGAGAGCATTCTGTTAGCTTGACGGTACTAACATACAAGCGAAAGCAAATATGCGACAAACCATACAAGGTAATGAACAAATGCATGTGAAGATATCCAGGGAAACTCGTCAACTCTGATGCGTCAGATTGTACCTTTCAAGGTCCAGAGAGTATTCACTCGACCTTGGTACCTTTAACTTGCTCTCACTATAAGCAAAAGTAACATTAGGATATTTGGGCATATTCAGATTGCCCTCCTTGCCTTTATATTTTGTTTGGTGTATCTGCTTCCCTGTTTTTAGGCTACTGGGCCATTTAAGGTACCGCTGTAGTGAGTTGTCTTCAGATTGGTGGCTGTTATTTTTGCACCATCACTGCACCCTAGTGCTATTATCTAGCGCAGGTTGAGAGGAAGATGCTATAGGCTAAGTTTGAAAGGAAGACGCTATAGGCTAAGTTCGAAAGGAAGATGCTATAGGCTAAGTTCGAAAGGAAGATGCTATAGGGTAAGTTCGAAAGAAAGATGCTATAGGGTAAGTTCGAAAGGAAGGTGCTATAGGGTAAGTTCGAAAGGAAGATGCTATAGGGTAAGTTCGAAAGGAAGATGCTAGAGGGTAAGTTCGAAAAGAAGATGCTATAGGCTAAGTTCGAAAGGGAAGATGCTATAGGCTAAGTTCGAAAGGGAAGATGCTGTAGGCTAAGTTTGAAAGGAAGACGCTACAGGCTAAGTTAAGTGGGATTGAGCGCCATCGGAAGCGGTAGACCCTCCCTGTGATGTCAGTCTGTTTGCGTTCAGATTAGCGGAAGCTCATATTTTATGGGAAGTACAGCCGTACTCCCTTTAGATGCTTATGTAAATGCTAATCTCTCAACAATGTATTGCCAAAGCGAGCAAAAACCGTAACGTACGCGAGACGTGAAGCTGTCTATCACATCATACACAATATTTCCTTTGTCCAGATACTGTAACGAGAGAGAGCCGTAAAGATCACGATGTCTTGGCTCATAGATACGGGGAAACAGCTGTTACATAACCGACATTTCTTAGAACTTAAGTAGAAAGATTGTTAGATGGGTTTATGAACTGTTACTAAATAATCCGCCAATTGTCCTCTTAAGAAATATGTGTAATTTTATTCAGCTGGCTGAAGAGGACCGCTGTGCAAACGACCGAAGTTCCCTTTTTTAACCTTTTATGTATTTTGAAAAATACAGTAGCTCATGCATATTATTGTGGCTTTTTACTTATTATTTCCGGTCACTGTATAGTTAATCACGATTTGATGAATGAATCCTTTGGCCCGAAAGGTTGTTTTCTCACAATAGTGGACGTTGAACGTTCATAGCAGAAGCGGCAGTGTTATAGTCATTTGCCTAAAGTCAGACTTAAGTCATCAGCAATTCGAACGTAACATTATTTTTATTATATTATTATTATAATCAGAAATATTACAGAGTAAAAAAGCCATTTGTAGCTCGGTAACTCAGTCGTTGTGTGGTGGCGTGCTTTGATTGCGCGGCTTCGTCTGCGCCTGCGCGCAGAATCTCGAACCCAATTTTATTTTGCTCGCCATGTGAAGGGGAAGATCGAAAATGTATAATTCGATGGATGGAGAGTCAAGCTGTTGTTCTTATTAATGATGTCGTGAGAGGGGGCCCGTCAGGGCGAGGTCGGAGCTGTGGGCGGACCCCAGGGCCAGCCTGCTGAGACCCCTTGGCCCTGATTGAGTGTTAATAAGGGTGGGGTCAAGGCGGGACTCGGAAAGGAAAAAGAGGGATGGAGGAGGCATGGCGCCTCTGTCCTAATGGTTTTCAGGAGAGACTTCTCCTTCTATGCTATCGAGTCTTTTTCCTTTTCAAGTACGGACAGATTATTTTTATTTTTTATTTTTTTTATTTTGTATATTTGGTTCAGTTCCTTTTTTAATTACGAACAGATTATATATATATATATATATATATATATATATATATATATATATATATATATATATTTATATGTATTATTTAGTTCAATTCCTTATTGAGTACGAACAGATTTTTTTTTTATAAAATGTATATTTGGTTTAATTCCTTTTAAGTACGCAACAAAAGATTATTCTTTCCTTTTTATTAATGTATATTATATTGGTTCAGTTCCTTTTAAATACCGAAACAAGATTTTTTGTATATCATGTATATTTGGTCCAATTCTTTTTTAAGTATTAACAGATTTTTTTGTATTATGTATATTTGGTTCAATTTCTTTTTAAGTACAAACAAATTTTTTTTTATATTATGTATATTTGATTCAATTCCTTTTTAAGTATGAACAAATTTTATTATATTATGTATATTTGGTTCAATTCCCTTTTTAAGTACGAACATATTTTTTCATATTAATCAAATTTTTTTATTATGTATATTTGGTTCAATTCCTTTTTAAGTACGAACAGATTTTTTTATATTGAACAGATTTTTGTATATTAAGGATATTTGGTTCAGTTCCTTTTTAAGAATAAACATATTTTTTATATTATGTGTGTTTGGTTCAATTCCTTTTTAAGTACGGACAGATTTTGTTTATATTATGTTTATTTGATTCAATTCCTTTTTAAGTACGAACAGATTTTAAAAAATTATGTATGTTTCTTTCAAATTCTTTTTAAGTGTGCACAAATTTATTTGTATGTATATTTGGTTCATTTCCTTTTTAAGCAAGAACTTTTTTTTTATATGTATGTTTGGTTCAATTCCTTTTTAAGTATGAACAAATTTTGTTATATTATATATATTTTGCTCAATTCCTTTTTAAGTACGAACAAAAGTATTTTTTATATTTTGTATATTTGGTTCAATTCCTTTTTATATTATGTATATTTGGATCAGTTCCTTTTTTTAATACGAACAGATTTTTTATATTATGTATATTTGGTTCAATTCCTTTTTAAGTACGAATAGATTTTTTTTTATATTATGTATATTTGGTTCAATTCCTTTTTAAGTACGAACATAATTTTTTTATATTTTGTATATTTGGTTGTATATTTAGTTCAAAAGTACGAACAGATTTTATTTATATAATGTATATTTGGTTCAGATCCTTTTTAAGTACGAACAGATTTTTTTTATTTTATGAAGTGCAATTCCTTTTTAAGTACGAACAGGTTATTTTCATATTATGTATATACGGGTTAATTCCTTTTTAAGTAAGAAAAGATTTGTTTATATTATGCATATTTGGTTCAATTCCTTTTTAAGTATGAACAGATTTGTTTTTATATTATGCATACTTGGTTTAATTAATTTTAAGTACGAACATATTTTTTTTATATTATGTATATTTGGTTCAATTCCTTTTTAAGTATGAACAGATTTTTTTTATATTATGTATATTTGGTTCAATTCCTTTTTAAGTACGAACAGATTTTTTTATATTATGTATATTTGGTTCAGATAACCAGTTGCGTTATAACGTGAGTTTGTGATATTTATTAGTCAATCGTCTGGAAAAGCGTTTTCTTCTGATCAGCACTTTTGAAGTTCTGCTTTTTTAAAAAATTAATGTCGACTTTATTCCTGTTTCACAGGAATTATTCCGGGCAGGAAAAAAACTGACGCCTTGTTATAATCTATGTGTAGTTCTTAAACTATGTAGCAGTCTATCATAAAACCTGTAATGAACTCGTTCTCTTCAGTTCAGTAAAGAATCATTAGCTTAGATCATTATTTATATTACTGGACTTGAATATTTGCAAGAGGAACATTCAACTGAAAATCAAAGATAATTCTTTTCTATTTATAAACCTCCGTTTCTTTCAACTTGATTTTTTTTTATTTTTTTTTATTATTGTATAGTACCATCAGCCTACTGCTTCTTTCTGTTACGTGAGATATTTGTCCCAAAATGCAGCTTGGCCACGACAACAACAACAACAGAGACTCTTTTATCTTGAAGAAGAAGTAAAAGTAATTCGTATGAAGAAACAGAAGGAAACTATAGCTTGGTAGAAGTATCCTGTTATATGACCCTTATCTGCACTCGCTTCGTAAACGTCAGCCAAGTTGGCGATGCATCGGTGACCTGAGACGTTTAATGGAAGCTATTTCTTACTGAAAATAGGATTTTGATATTTCGATTCTGAGGACGCGTGACTGAAACTCCTCACTGAACCCGTTCTCTGGTTGTGAGTCAGGCATTTTCCATTATACTCAGTCTTTTCGGAAGTTTTTTTTTCTCATGATTTTATTTTTCATATTAATGACAAATGCAAGAGTTTCCTGAAATCCATTATATCTGGCATTAACAGTCGCGATTCCTGGGTTTAGTAATTACGTACACTGGAAATGTAGTGAGCACCGGAGAGGCGTTCACTTATAATCTGCTGGATTATGTTATTAGTGGATGAGCCTCCGATAAACCAATGAAGTAAATCGTACGTTTTTCCGCTTTTTTTTTCTGATACCGGTGAAACTGATAGCACGCACCACCACAAGAGGAGGAGGACAGGCCAAGGAAGGACGTAAGGAAGGAAGAACCGCGGTGTCAATCTCCCTCAGCTCCTCGTTTCCAAGTAAATCATAACGTCTTGTGCGAAGTCCTCTCGGGATTTGGACGTCATAAACTCAGGCTTTTGGAGGGAGTCAATCTATTTAATTTGAGCCGGGTCGACCCTTAAGCACCACAACAGGCGTATACAGCGTACGTGCCGTGACTCTCTAAGTTCCCCGAAGAAGAAATGAGCTCTGTAGGGGCCTGGGCTGGCTGGCAGTCGGTGCCTCTCTTAGTCGGCAAGAATTGCCTCGTTGGTTCTCCCATGCCCGGTTCTCCAATGAGAGTAGCATCGAAAATGAATGTCATTTCTGTAGATTTTGGTGAACCGAGTCTTGTCAGCTATCTATTAAATTCCAAGCCAATGAAAATACGCATAGAAAAAGCGTAGGCAGGCCCGCCTATTCTTTGCGAGTGAGAAAGTTCAAACGATAATAAATAAATCTGTTCACAAGATGAAGAAAAGACTTTTCTGTGCAGACAGTTCACTTCATTGCCGTATTGAATATGCAACCAGAATGACTGAGTTCATTGTAAATACACCAGGAGACGGAAGGTTTCTTCTCAGATAGGCTGGCCATCGACAGGTCGGAGTGTGTTTATTGTTTAAAAGTCATCGAAACATCTCGGACAAGGAGTAGTTGTAAAATAAAAATACATGTATGCGTATTCCCGGTACAGATTTGTGGTTTCCAAGTTGCACACACCAACCAAAGGATGAGTAATTGTATAAAGCGTAATTCCTAATTTGCTACAGAAAAATGAAACGTTACTTTTTTAAATTCACTACCCAAAGTTTCAAGATGGCTCCCATCCTTAGGTACAACTTACCAGCTTTAGCCATCAGCGATGTTTGGTCATGTTAGGAAAATTTAATATTGCCGGAAAACACTTTTAAGAGATTTCTGTAATTGGCTGAACAGCCTCGGAATTCGGGTATTATTAAAAGCTGATTTTGGAAATTGGAAAACGTAAACCTCACTTAACTCGCTAGCATAATAATCTATCATAGAAGTCTAGTGAAAAAGAAATGTGATGAAAACACCAATTCTTGTGGATATCTGACATCAGATAAAGGGGGCATCATTTCCACTGAGAGAGAGAGAGAGAGAGAGAGAGAGAGAGAGAGAGAGAGAGAGAGAGAGAGTTCGTAGAAACTTGAAAAATATATTCAGGCCATTGATCTTTTCCTGTGTCAAAAGATGTAATGGTGCAGCACAATCTATAGATCGTGGCGACAAATGAAAAGGACATGGGGTGCAAAAGCCATTATACGTTTTGTAACTATGAGGAATCTTTTAAGAATGCACCGGCGACACAAAGAAGGCAAAACTGAGTCATTTTAACAAATGTCCACCGAAAAATAGCAACCGAGTAAGGAAATCTGAAGGAACTCCTGATGCATTGGATAAAGAGGAGATGGGAGGAACTTCAGCTTCAAGATCAAATTACGTAGCCTGCGTGTTTTTCACGAAGGTACTTGAGTCGCTCGGGGTTGAAAGACTTCTTACAGCTGATGTCAAGATGAATAGCGTCCTGGCTCGAAAGAATTCCAGGTACTTTTATTATCACAACTGAGGAACCTGATCGGCAAAGGCCTCAAATTTTCATGAGGGATTTGTAGGAATGTGCACCATATTTTATGCCTTTATTATTACCATCCATCGTCCATCCCCCACGACGGATTGGGATGTGTTTGTTGCCATTTGGGGCTGCCGCGGCATTTGAAGCGTCACATTTAGTCGCCTGAGGTCAACTGCTGACCATAAAACCAATGTTCTCAATCCCTGATTTGTGTCATAGCTCCTATTCCGTGGCCTTCCAGTCTTGGGCTGAGTTCCCTTGCTTGAGGGCAGACCCAACCGCCCTCTATTATCTATTTACGTGAATATGTGCTTAAATGTATACATACATACATATATATATATAGATAATATAAATATATTTAATTTATATATAATATATATAATTAATTTATTTATATATTATAGATATATGTGTATGTGTTTGTTATTGTAATAGCTACAAAGCCCTCTTCTTAACTTCTCATATTCTTTGCTCATTTTTGTGTAAGCTTGCCACTACAAAGCCTTGATATCCAACTTTTAAAGAAATATGAAGAAATCATGACGTCCGGTAGCGGGAAACAAACCCGCGATACCTCAATCACGACGAAGCCGCCTTGCCGACCTGACCACGAGAAGAATTTGAGAGGTTAACAGGGCATTGTGGCCATTGCAGTTACATATGTATCTGGTAAAAATGACCAGTAGATTCTACACACACACGCACACGCACACACACACACACACACATATAACACAATATATATATATATATATATATTATAAACACACACACACACACACATATATATAATGTGTGTGTGTGTCTGTGTGTTTAAATGGATACAGATATGTGTATATTATATGTATGACTTGTTACATAAATCACATGTTTGAACATGATGGAACCACCGTTTTAATGGTTTTGCATAAAATTAAGGACAAACTTGTTTTTTTTTTTTTTTTTTTTTTTTTTTTTTTTTTTTGATCAGTCGTGGTTTGAATTTGTGTAGCTGTTATGGTGAAGAGGAACAAATTGATGACGGCACGTGTTTGTCTCTCTCGAGAAAGAGTCGAAAGTTTGCTACTTTGAGAAGCAGACGCGAAAGGGCGCTGTGCTTGAGGGCCATTCGTGTCTGTGGGGCAGGAAGATCAAGGGCGAGAAGAGGCGCCGCGTCTGCTGCTGCACTGCCTGAAAAATGTCAGATACTGCAGTGAGGTTGTGTCTGGGATAAGGGATTGGTTTTCAACTGAAAATGAAAGGAGAAATTAGAGGTTGTCTTTGAAATTGGTTTATGGGTGAAGGAAGGATTATTTGATGCAAAACTAATATTATATATATATATATATATATATATATATATATATATATATATATATATATATATGTGTGTGTGTGTGTGTGTGTGTGTATGTGTGTGTAATATGTATATAAATATATACAAGGCCCTTGTATATACATTTATATATATATATATATATATATATATATATATATATATATATATATATATATATATAGATATATATATATAGGAGGAGAGAGAGAGAGAGAGAGAGAGAGAGAGAGAGAGAGAGAGAGAGAGAGAGGATGCCTGGAAATGAGGTCATTACCTGTTCGTGTGGTTTGATCGTGTGAGAGAAATCGGGTAAAGTGCAATAAGGGTGTCAATACGCACATATGAGTGAATGACTTCGTATGCCAGTTTTCAGTACACCTGTTACCCAATGTTATTAAATTCTCTTCCTTTGATTACAGTTCCATTGTTTTAATTGAAACGATTATTTAAAACTGAATCTTGCATAAATAATAAGTAGCCTTGAACTAACTGCGGAAAAGAGTACATTTTTGCCCCTTGTTCAGCTATAAGTTTATAGCGGTTGTTGTGCATCGTACTGGTTCCTCGTTCGACGAGTGGTTGATGCGCTCGTCTACCGATTCGGTAGTGGCGAGTTCGACTCTCCGCTCTGCCAACGTGGAATCAGGAATTTATTTCTGGTAATTATAAATTCGTTTCTCGATATAATTTGGTTCGGATCCCACAGTAAACTGTAGGGTGCTAGGTAACCAGTTGGTTCTTAGCCACGTGAAAATATCTGATCCTTCGGGCCAGCCCAAGGAGAGCTGTTAACCAGCTTAGTGGTCTGGTTAAACTAAGATATATACTTAACTTTTTCTGCATCATATTTTTTCTCAATTAGAATGCCTGTATATATGTGTGTGTGTGATTATGAGAGTATGAGATAAAGAGTACATATCTGTCTCAGTAGCAAGTTCAACTTCGTTCAGAGTCAAGTTTCAGTAGGTTGGAGGGAGTGTTGCTTGTGGGACGCGAATAGTTTGAAAGTTTCGGTGTTTATGGTGCGTCACGTTCACACTTTTGCTGATGCTACTTCTGACTACCTCGTTAATTTGTAGGTCCCTGCTGTGTGTAGAAATGCTTTCGCAATAGCCTGAACGCTTGATGAAGCGGATGACGTATATATCTCTTCAGTTATTGAAGTCTTTTTAAATCGGTGTACAGCTTAGGGGCTCGGGAAAGCCAATTTCAGAAAATTGTAAATAAATATTGATTGGCTCGCGTTGATGCAAGTTCTCGTCAAATGTGCTCTGAAGTACGAGATGGGGTTTTATTTATTTATTTCATTTTCTGTGTTGTAATGTTCTTGGAGAGTCACATGTCCTCTCAAGTTATTAGCCCTAATGATTAAGCTTCATTATGATTCCGGAGAGGCGCATATTTTTACAGCTGCCCTGCATGAATCCAACTAAGATTTTATTTATAGGATAAAAACTGACGAAATCAGAGCACTGAAGGATTCTTGCTTAAAATGTTTTGAGTTAAGAACTCATTCAGTAACTTTCCTCCGAACCTATTCGATATTGAATTACAATAAAAAATATAAACATCTAGACATTTATTCGTACTTAAGAGACTGAACTTTGTGTAAGTTCTGGGCTCTCAGTCACTCTTTTAGAATATCTGTCCAGATTTTATTGAGGGTTAGAATTGACGTTTGTTATTTATTGTGGAAAGACTTATTTAAAAAAGAGATTAAGTAAAAAACGAGCAGTCACTGGCTTAACGTCCCGCTCATGATCTACTCATCTCTTCCCCAGACATCTTGGAGAAAATACCACGTAAGTGGATGAACAAGAAAAACGAAGCGTGAGTTTGCGGAAAGTCGTTTGAGGTGAGACGTGAACGCCATCAGACTTTGCAGGCTACGATGATGCCGCTGAGGCGGCGGACGAAAAAACGAAAACATGATGAAATTGAAGACTTGATGATGCCAAATCTCTTGCCGCAAATTTATTCACTCCTAATCAGATGTGTGCAATTCACGGTCCTCATTCGAGGGCAGCCCATTGATACGATGATTCCGAATTTTCTTTCGCTAATTTGCAGTTTCAAAAATAAGTACCTGATGTCAAGCAAGAAGAAGAAGAAGAAGAAACTTCTACGGTCACGCTCTCAGATTTACCAATATGGAATGTGGACAAACTCCCCGACTCCCTCACCGAAAAGATGATATAGGGTTAACTTTTAATTTATTAGGGCGCCTCAGTGGCGTGGTCGGTATGGTGTTGGCTTGCCACCTCGTTGGCCGCGAATTCCATTTAGGGGCTAGAGATGTGTATTTCTGGTGATAGAAGTTTACTCTCGACGTGGTTCGGAAGTCACGTAAAGCCGTTGGTCCCGTTGCTGAATAACCACTGGTTCCATGCAACGTAAAAACACCATACAAACAAATGAATATGTTAGGTGACACAGACCTATAATTATCAACATTCATGGTCATTTGTGCGCCGTGAATTCAGTGTGTGTGTTTGTTTGCATGCATTTAGGTGTGTGTTTCTTAAAGCGCCTTCAAAAAAGCTCCATTCAGAGGCAGGCCAGCATGCCATGGCATTGCAACACCGAGATCAAGAACTTGCAGCGGTGGCAGCTTTTGCTCGTCATGTAGGTCTTAGTCGGACTCGTTAGGAGTTGATTTGCACCATTCTCGCTGAGGTTAAATATTGCCGCCTTTCAAGGAGTCTCCGAAGAAGCCGCGAGCGTGACGTAGCGGAAATGTGAAAACGAATTTCGTAAGCTGTTATTGATATTGTGATACTTTACGACGCTCATCAACTTCGATCGTGAAAGGGAAATGAAGTGTGACTGGATGAAAGGAGAGCACTCCTCAGCCATTATTGATGTTGCCGGCTATTAGCAAAATGTTTATCATTCCGAATTCGATTCACTACATATTTGTATCAAAGGAATTCGAGTCTTCTGCTTCTTCCCCACCGTTATCCCTACATTAAGGGGTCGGTTGCCTGATGCGCTTTCTCCACTGCCTTCTGTCAAAGGCATCATCAGGCATGGTTTATTTTTTGGCAAAAGGGGGTTTTTACGACCGCACATAGCGCCTCAGTGGCGTGATCGGTATGGTCTTGGCGTGCCACCTCGGTGGCCACGAGTTCGATTCTCGGGCATTCCATTGAGGTGTGAGAGATGTGTATTTCTGGTGATAGAAGTTCACTCTCGGCGTGGTTCGGAAGTCACGTAAAGCCGTTGGTCCCGTTGCTGAATAACCACTGGTTCCATGCAACGTTAAAACACCATACAAACAAACAAACAATTTACGATAGTATGCCCTTGCTGTCATCAACCGCAGGTATTGACAGTTGGCCGAACCTTTTACTAAAAAGCACGACTAAAAGGCAGTAGTTTCCACAGTTATTGGCGGTGGGCCTCGCCTTTGACTAAAGTACGACTGCAAGGAAGCAGTTTCCACAGTTATTGGCGGTGGGCCTAGCCTTTTACTAAAAAAGTAAGACTGCAAGGCAGCAGCTGTCCTTTTAGTCGCCTTTTACGGCACGCAGGACCTACGGTGGTAGTATTCTTACACCCCTACCACAGGATCATCAAAGGAAACCGAGTCCTGTGCTAAAAATGACGTCAAAGTGATGGCGATCATGGGAGAAGGCTGCAGCAGGCGTAGTAAAGTCATGGAACGCATGACAGTTGTTTGACTAAACCGGCAGTTTGCACATCATTGATTCGTCGGTCACAGTGGCGAGGATTTCTAGACCCTGTCATTCACTTTTTGCCTGTTCTCATATTTGTCTTCAGCCCTCCTTCTTCTTCTCTTTCTTAGTTATTTTTTTTCGTTATCGGAAGCATCAGACACGAAACGAACCCTCAGATCCCCTCAATCTGGTATTTTACGGCCGGGTGGCATTCGGGAAGACGTTGCGCGTCCATCGCGGGATCAAAGTGGACGATATGTACGGTAGCTCAGCCGCTCTTCTCAGAGGGGAAGGGGGGGTGGGGTGGGGGTGGGGGGGGGGGGAGGAGGGGGAGATGGGGATTGAGGAACAGTCAGGACGGAGGAAGGGATCCGAAACCACTTCTTTCAGATCCTGGAAGTTTCCCTCCACTAATGCCGCCACTTTGTCCCCTCGCCGAGCTTTACACTTCCCGGAGGACAGATGGATCTCCCGCGTGAATTGTGTGTCAGCGGAGAAGCGGCCTTCAGCCCCGCCTCAACTGGGGCGATTCGCCTCTTGGGGAGACGGTGTTGGTTGGGGTCTGCTGGATGCAACGGGAGGTGTAGAGTGTCGGTCACATCAGATAGCCAAGGGCCACTGCGTTGTCCGCCCGAGGGAGCAGACGCCCTCACACCTCTGACACGGGGATTGTCTCACTTTCAAGGGGAAGATGTCATATCTCTGTTTATCTCCTGTTCTTCTGAGGTCCCTGCGACGCTGCTGATTCGGAGATAAAGGACAGAGAGTCACCAGCAGAGCGGAGGGGGGAGGGGGCGGCTCCTCGGCCTTTCGTTATTTCGGGGAACAGAACTGATCCCTATTTTCTTCTATGCACAAATTTTATGTCAATTTAGTTCCGAGGAATCAAAAACTTTTTGATTTGTGTCATTTGTAAGGTTGGTTGTTAAATGATAGTATAATCCATCCTATACCATCACACACACACACCCACACACACACACACACACACACACACACACACACATATATATATATATACATATATATATATATATATATATATATAGATTATATAAATATATGTATTGTGTATATATATGTATGTATGTATATATATGTGTGTGTGTCTGTGTGTATGTGTATTTTATACTTGATGTCAAAAGATCGCCTACATCAAATACGGGACGCTGCTTGTCAGTTTCGAAAGGAGCCACTTAAGCGGAGTGTGAGAGTCTGCTGCCACCCGGGTCTTTCATGTATAGTGTGACGTCTCCGAGATGCCGAGTCCTTTGTATCAGAAGACATTTCCTGACGGTGGAGAAACCTATACAGCCATGGCTACCCAGTTCAACGGCGGTTACTTTAAAAGGGAAATTGGTACGTCGCCTGTTCATCTCACTCGAGCCCTGTTTCAAAGGAGTCACCTTCAACGATCTCGGAAACAGAGAAAGAAGAGAATTGCGCATCTGGAAGTCAGCGGTGTGAACGAATCGAGAAACTGTTCGACTTCATCTGCTGCTTCCTACAAGCGCTGTCGTTCCTCGTAGCTTCGGTGCTTCATACAGTGCCGTCTTCTTTACCAGATTTTGTCTTGTAGACAGCATCCGATGTCTCCTGTTTCTCGTCGCTTACAAAACTTCAGGGACGATTTCTTACACGATCACTCTTCCTTTATTATCATTGATAGCAGGGTTATTATCATAGTCATTATTGTTTATAGTGTTTGCATATAGCAACGAATTATGCAATAAAACAATTCCTTCTGTTGATCTGCCATCTTCCGAAAAAGATCTCGCATGCGAAGTATATGAGACTTCTTATTCTGCATGAATAAGATGTAAACAATAAAAAAACTTAGAAACCAAGAAACGATTAAGTAAAAGGAGAGAGGGAACTTGAGAAACGAGTAAGTAGAAGGAGAGAGGGAACTTAAATCTACTATAAATGGAGAGAACTTGACCTCATTTCTCTGAAAGATCGCTGTTGTGCAGCCTGGAAAATGACAGCGTCGGCTTCTGGGTCAATACCCGACGCATGGTTGATGAATGAGCCTGTGATTGATTCAGCTGCATCAAATAATAAGACAGGACAGTATTTGAAAGAAGAGGCTCTTGGAGGAAATTACCGAAGAAATATTTTAACATTTTTTCAAAGGTCCTCATGACTCATTGTGTATCAACGGATATTTCAAGTTTCAAGATCACAGAACATATCTCCAATATCTATATTCACTTCTCCATTACCACATTTTGGTAACGAAATAAAATAGATTCGTTTACATAAATAAGACGAAGTTTACGATAATAACTATTAAGCAGATCTTTTACAATGATGGAAATGTGACTGTACTGCATAGAGTCTTGAAGGTCGAAGAACCTTTCTCCGAGTCAAAGGGTTTTCATTCAAAATCTTTTACTTTCATGTGAAACCTACTAATTTACATTAGCTATAGGATCATTTACATTATCATGTAACTCTCCAGTAGTCATGTATAGAAAAGCACTAAAGTTCTTGAAAAAAAGAAAAAGAAAAGAAGAAAAAGAAAAGAAGAAAAAGAAAAAAAAGGAATTTAATGTATCGCTACACATGAATTACACCGAAGACTTAACCGCGTCTCGGTTGGTTAATGTAGACCAAGATCGTGTATGTCTGGTCAAAGTCGAGTATCTGATGAAACAAGACCTTGCGATCAGCGATTGTTAGAGATGGAAATGAATGTGATAACAGAGAGAGAGAGAGAGAGAGAGAGAGAGAGAGAGAGAGAGAGAGAGAGAGAGAGCAATATTTCTGTGGGCTTCTCTACCATCACTTTTTTTTTTTTTTTTTTTTTTTTTTTTTTTTTTTTATCTTGCGAAGTAACTAGGCCCATCCCCGTGGCACAGGGGCGCTTTATCCGAGCCTCATCCACGTGCTCTCTTTTTATCGTCTCCCCATCCGTAGATCGTGATGGAATGGCGGGAGGTGCGAGTATATGATCCCACGTCCAAGGGACAGAGGCCTCTGTGACTTCGCCTCAAGTTCTCCTGCAGAGTAGTAGCCACTCGGTGGTCCACGGCCTACTCTTTGTTTCTCGTTTTTATGACCAGCGGTTTTGTGACGCCGTCGTGCGCCTGATATAGTCTTCTCCGACGTCCTATAATATAGGAATGGTTGTTCCGAACTTCATCTGCTGTTACAAAGGAAGTTCGAGTTCAGTTCTTTTTCATTGATGTTAACTTGCTCTTCCTGGTCGTTGATGGTTTCACGCGGTTTTGAAATCTGGTCTTCATTGAGTTGTTTTCTTGAAGTATCCAACCGGATAGATTTTTAGGAATGCTCCTTCACTACGTTTCATTCGATAAGGGAACAGGATTTTTGTTGAATTTGCGACTTAGACGCCTTAAAAGTAAATCCGCTTAAGAGGGCGCTGTGATCGCCAACAGATTTCGTGATATGACGAGCGCTTCAGATGTCGTATAGATATATGACTGTTTTAGCCTTATCATATCTCTCATCACAGAATTCCGTTTCAATAACTAAAAGTGCAGTGGACGAGCGTTGTCTCGCACCATCCACTTTGTGCGTGACATTTGCTTAAAGAGTGGCAGACCGCCGCTGATCTTGAAGTAGTGTGGCTGGTGTTGTTTGGGGAGCAATCCATCCGGACGATTATCTCCTCGGCAGCGATGGCGGGAACGGAGAGGCTCAATGCGGTGTCCGTTGTTTCAGAGCGGGAATTCTGGCAGCTTAACAGTAGCAGAACGTCCAGCATTCCAGAGATTCCCATCAGATACAGGAGTGCCAATAGTCTCCGACGACGCACTCGCCACCCAATGGCGGCCCCGGTTTCTGCACAGACGATATCTGCAGCATCTTTGACATTCTGAAGCTTATGCGTCTCTTTGAAGGGTCGACCACTCTGCAGGTCACTCACATTCGACGGAGGCTTCGGCGGGGAGAGGAATGGATAGGAGAGATTCCCTCGAATTAGAAGGTAGTGGCAGCCCTGAGGCTTCCCCGCCTGATCCTGCGGCGATTTGGTCTTGTTTTATTGTCGTCGTCGTCGTTATCTGATTGTGCCAAGGGACCGACGGACGTACGGACGCTTCAGCTTCATTCGCCTTCCCTCCCTCCCTCTCTCCCTCCCTCCCTCGCTTCTCTCCTGTCTGTTCATCTCTCATTTTTAGTATTCATTTCACTTTGGAGTGGTGGTCTACGTACGTTTGTAGCTTCATGTAGCACGCACACGCACGCACACACACACACATATATTATATATATATATATATATATATCTATATAGAAAATATATATATATATATATATATATAACTATATGGTATATAATTATAAACTCAAAAGTAACGGAAGAAGTAGGGGATTTAGTTGAGTTCTTTGCTTAAGTTTATTACTTGATCCGGGTGGGTGAGGATGGCTACTGTATTTTGAACGACTTTTGTTATATTCATATCTGGATTTGTGGGTGCGTGGACGTTGGCCGGAAATACAGTCGCAGGAGACAAAAAGTAACAGGAAAAGTCACTTTAATCCATGGTGACCGGTAATACAGTCACAAGGAAACATTCGCAATATTTCTTGGGGGTCATATGATATTTACAGTCGTTTGCTTATGTTTTTAAGGTCATCCCCAACGGGCGTGTACTCAACACGCACGGTTCACTATCGAGGAAAGAAAAATGCGATCTTTTTTCCTGTGACATTTGACATTTTTTCCTGTGAAATTTTTTCAGCATTCACATGAACAATGGTGAAATCTGATTGGCTCTCTCATTTGGAGTTTCCCCAATCCAGTGAGGATTTCAGGCCTGTCCTGAAGAAGTTGGCATTGGTTCTTAGTTATGGCTCCTCGGATGCAGATGTGTAACTTGTTTCACATCTGAACGTTTTCAGAGTGACACCACAAACATACTGGGTTAGGTGTGAGGGATCCAAAAACCCCCTTTCACCAACACATTCTACACACACACACACACACACATACACGCACACACACACACACACACACACACACATATATATATATATATATATATATATATATATATATATATATATATATATATATATATAGAATGTGTGCTTGTGATAGTGCGTGCATAATTGCATAACAGACTTAATTTTTTCTAGTATGATATAGGCTAGATATTCATAATTAGTACTGTTTTTGTCTACCGACAACGTAAGTAGTGAGGTGACATAAAGATATTGAATGGTGTGTTTTGGAAGATTGGACGGTCTGGAAGCGCCGGTGGAATGGGTCTTTCTCTGACGGGAGAATGAGTGAAGATAAGTTGCTTGGGAATGTTTATGAGGCAGTTTGTTTGGAAGCAAAGGAGAACAGGAAAAGATAGTGTGGAGTGGGCCACAACTCCCATGAACCGTGAGAATATATTAATATAAATGGGCCGGGCGTGGTATTTCTCCTGATCACAGGTCTCAATCTTGATTTGCCAGTCATTGGTTAAGCAGATCAACGCATATTACCTGCTATTTTTTCTACGGCTAAATCTTTCGTCAGAAAGTGAAGAGGATATATTTATACGCTTTCGTCAACGTTACTTTTTCATTCCTCCAATTTGATTTTCATACGTACGTTGGATCCATTGGAGAAACAAATCCGCAGTTATGTAAATGTACATATGTTTAAATTTAAAACTTTAAAGATAGCTTTAAAGTTCTAAATTTAGATACATGTACATTTACATAACTGTGGGTTTGTTTCTCCATTTGAAGAATCGCGCTACAATGAGAATTAAAAAAAAAAAATTGGATATATTATTTGTACGAAGTGAATAAATGTTGACATTGTGGATGAACAGTCTTCATACAACTTCACTGTTGTCGTCTGAGCATTCCTCCTTTTCAGATCCCTTTTTGGGGATCGGTAGAGCCTGATTTCTGCGTCAGAGGCCGATTATACTCACTTCGCTTCATCATCGAGAGTGTCGTACACACAATATGACAGCCCTGTCTCGGCTGTGCACATTGTGATCAAACAGTAAGATGAAAACTTCACCGTCTGTGCGAGCCGGGATTGCGCTTCCTCAGAGGGGCTCTTTTTGGAAGGTGGAAGTTTATTTGCCGGAAATTATTCGATAGATTATCAAAACAATGCCTTCCGTTATCAATATTTCTCCGTCCTCATCTTTCTTCTTGTCATCTTCATCTTAGTTGTTGAATTGAATTGAATATGGAATTTAGGCCAGAGGCCAAGCACTGGGACGTATCGGATCATTCAGCGCTGATACGGAAACTGACAGTTAAAGGATTGAAAGGTGTAACAGGAGGAAAACCTCAAAGCAGTTGCACCATGAATCAAGTCAGGAGAGGATGGAAAGTAAGATGGAAGAAAGATAATATGAAAGGAGGTAAAGTAAAAGGATACGGTGATCTCAGTTGTTGTGAATTTCAGTCTTGGTCTCCTTTGACTGCGTCGCTTCAGTTGCCACCACTGCGCAGTCATTCACCTGTATTATTGTCATATCTTACGTGGAGCCCACGAGTGCCAGAACTCCATTGATTGCTAGGAGAATCGTGCATGCAGCCATCATATGACAGAGGTTTTTAACAACTATCGCAATACGTTTGTTTGTAGAATCTGCCGAAAACGTATTTATTGCTCGTAAGAGAAAATATGCTTGATACAGTCCTTTCACTTTAAGGCATCGTACATTATCTTCAGTGACTCCCGTTTTGGGTTTTCGGAAGACCAACTTGGGCCACTTCATTTTGTTTCTGAGGGGCTTCATATCTCAGTCGCATCATTTTTTTTTTTTTTTTTTTTTTTTTTTTTTTTTTTTTTTTTTTTTGCTGTAAGGAACAAATCCGCCACAGTTTAGAATTCGAGTGGGGTTCGATGCCAAGATTGTGGTGAATGAAAACGTCGCCACCCAGGAACTCAGTGTCCCGAAATTCTGATTTTCGACGAGGACACTGGGAGGAGGTTCCTGTTTTAAAAAATTTTGATTCAAGGTTAAAGTGAGCCATGATCGTGCGTCTGGCAACGCTATAGGACAGGCCACCACCGGCCCGTGGCTGAACGTTTCATGGGCCGCGGCTTATACGGCATTTTCCGCTGTACAGAAACTCGATCTTCGGCGCATTATTACTTGTATTCTCTTGCATGTAGTTTGCATGGGAATGGCTTAGAGTAAAGACGAAAGATCATGCACTCTATATATAATATATATATATATATATATAATATATATATATATATAATATATATATACAACTAGAAACAGTGGAAAGGAAAGGAACTTCCTTTTTGATGGCGTGGCCGCTGAAGCTCAGGTTTGAAAGACGGGAACAGAAAGGCGTTGGTAACTGTATTCTACCTGACAAAAGTTCCAAATAAAATGTTGAAACGGAGATCTCTCTTCTTGTTCCGGGAGGAATGCATCCAGAAATGCACACGTACTGTACATGCGTGTACTTGAGCAGACGTCTTTGTTCGTATGCTTCAACAGAGAGAGAGAGAGAGAGAGAGAGAGAGAGAGAGAGAGAGAGAGAGCCGATGGTGATGACGAAGACGAGATCAGCTTTATAATGTGAATTTGTTTTTCGGTCTCCATTTCCTGTATTCATAGATGGAAAAGTTTGGCCGCAAGATTTTTGCCCATTTTCTCGGTGCGGAACCTTTTGAAGTTGTTATTGAATAGCAGTGTTGAATACAAACAGGTTTAGATGCTGACACTGGCTGGCCTCACATGACTCGAATCGTAGCCTCCTGGTGTTCGCTTTCTACGACAAGGAACGTCTCTTGTAGATTTTAGATAACCGAAATCCGTGCAGAGATTCGACGGGAAAAAGATCATATACTTTGTACTGATATACATATACATAACACACACACACACACACACACACACCACACACACACACACACATATATATATATATATATATATATATATATATATATATATATATATATGTATGTATGTATGTAGAATCTACTGGTCACTTTTTTACCACACACATATGCATCTATAATAGCCACAATGCCCTCTTACCTTCTGAATTCTTTGCTCATTTTTTGGATACGCGTTGTCACTACAAAGCCTGAAGATCTAAGTGCAAAGAAATTTTTGAAGAAATTGTGATGTCTGATACCGAGAAGGTCAGGTCGGCAACGTGACCTCTTCGTGATTATGGGACTTTGATCTTTAAGCTTTGTAGTGACAAGCGTATCCAAAAAAAGAGCAAAGAATTCAAGAAGTTAAGAGGGCATTGTGGCTTATATAATATAATTATATATATATATAATATATATATATATATATATATAATATATATATATATATATTATATATATATAGTGTGTGTGTGTATGTACTAGTGATTTGTTTTTACCAGCTACATATGTAGTTGTAGTAATACAACAGCCTCTGTACTTCTTGATTCTTTCACATTTTAGATACAATCGTCACTTCAAACCCTAAGATCCAAGTGAAGAGGATCTGACGCTGGATCGAGTTTCGAACCTGCATCTGTGATATCAGAATAAACTAACGTTATCCACTTCACTTCGAAGAAAGGTAGCATTCTATATTTCCGCGCATACCGTTACCTCGTTCTGATATTCCGAATGCAGGTTCGAACCTTACCTGGGCGTCACAGTGTCTTTATTCATAGACTTGACGACAAGATACAAAATAAAACGCATTTTACAATAAATCCATTGGAACCGCGAGAGCTTCATACCAGTATAGATGACCTACTTAGAGACAGCTCGGCTATACGCAAATTTGATATTTTATTGCGTTGCTCCTCAGTTATTTCGTATTTTGACTATGTTAATACGAAAGAAGAGATCGCCAGAAAAATTCAGGAAAATGTAACAGCGAAGAATTTCGTCGACTCGTCGTTCAACAGTGAAAAATGGTAAAGAAAAATAATCCTTGTCTTGAGGGTTTTTGGGGGCGGTTTTGGGGGTGGGGGGTGGGATCGTGTCTGTCACGAGAGCAAACTTCTCCTGCATTCGTCGAGTATCAGTCTTCAGTTTCATCGAGCATTAGAGTATACAGGGTGTCCATAAAGTCCCAGTACCATTACAAGTATGTAGCCTATTGCTCAGAATGGTACTGGGACTTTATGGACACCCTGTATATTTTCTCTCTGCAGTACGTAATGAGCTTAACGGTGATTAGGTATCGGTGGCATATTTTCCTCACTTCTTGGCAGTCTGTTATGTAGACGATAGGTAGGAAGGTCATAGAGTTAGGGGGGTCCTGGAAGACCGTTTCTACACTATGAATAAAAATAAAGTATTATATAAAGGACACTGAATCCTTTGCGAGAAATCACATTCTTGATACTATTCTTGTAAGATTACATATGCGCGAGTGTACCCACATTTTTTCTGGTGTCTATCAGCTTTATGTTTCGAGAGAGAGAGAGAGAGAGAGAGAGAGAGAGAGAGAAACTAGTTATATATCAAAACAAGTACAAAATGCCAAGAAGTATCGGCACAGTCGAGTTTTCTGTACAGCGTATAATCAAGGCCACCGAAAATAGATGTGTCTTTCGATGTACTCGGTATAATGCTGTTTGAGCCGCGGCCCATGAAACTCTCAGCCGGCCGCCGGCAATGGTAACCTGTAGTTGTTGAGCTGCTAGAAGCACAATCGGGGTTAACTGTAACCTTAAGGAAAATCAAAACAACTGAGGCTAGAGGGCTGCATTTAGGTATATTTGATGACTGGAGGGGGGATGATCAACATGCCAATTTGCAGCCCTCTACCCTCAGTAGTTTGTAAGATGTGAGAGCGGACATCAAAATTGCGGGACAGAAAAGTGCAGACGACAGACAAAGCCATCGCAATAGTTCTCCTTTACAGAAAAGTGAAATTCACATGACATTCGACCCCTTTCTAAAGGTTATTGACTCGTGACGCCTCCGGAAGCAAAAGGAACTTTCTCGTCAAGTTCTTTGATTGATTATGAGGACGTTTTTTTGAACAAAATTGACTTGCTCTTTGGTGAAAGAATAAAATACGTACAAGTAATTAGATATTCAACAGGAAGTTTTCATTTACATTCTTTTTCTGTTATTCCGCATAGTTTTATTTTTCTGTAAAGAAAATGAATGAGATGTTTATTTGTCTGTCAGTCCGCACTTTTATCTGTCCGCCCTCAGATCCTACAAACTACCGAGGCTAGAGGGCTGCAAATTAGTTTGTTGGTCATCCACCCTCCAGTCATCAAACATACCAAATTGCAGCCCTCTAGCCTCAGTAGCTTTTGTTTTACTTAAGGGTAAAGTTAGCCATGATCGTGCGTCTAACACCGCTACCGGTGCCAACAACACAGGCCTCCACCAACTTCCTTGGCATTACGGGAAGCTGAACCGATAAGGAAAGTCAGGTACAAAAGTCCATTTCCCTCAACGCAAAATCATTTTCTAATGGCGTTTGTTTTAAATTATTTTTTTATCGATTTCCCAGAGATGAACCCTGCAGTGTTTACGAAACGTTAAAATCAACGAAAAGGATGATAGACTTAAAGGCAAGTGTTCGTCTGTACACATTGTATTGTTTACGTCTAGGAGCACTTCTTCCGATTTATATGAAGTTAAGAATTGCCGCGTCTGACTTGAACGTCTCATATTAGAATTTTCGCTAATGTTACAAAAAACTGAAACATTTCTTAATCCCTGAATGCACGTCAGTGAAATTCATCCTCCTCTAGAAGCAATGGTACTTTCCTCGTATTTTGCCATTTTTTTTAAATATTAATTTTCTGTTCGTTTCATATTGTGTCATTTCTCATGCAACTGACGCGCAAGGTCTAGACCTTGCTGCTGACGACACTCGGTTGCTGTTTTGTTACTTATATACGTTTTTCTTTAAAATTTATTGCCAAATATATATAGGATTCAATTTCCATTATTCGACCCGTTTTGGAGACGAAATCCAGCGATCTAACCGCCATCAGAACGTGGTTATCAATAATTATTCTTCTTCCCTTTTCATTCCAAGTCTTCGTCTCCCTGAATTTCGCGCGCAGAACTCGAGCAACACTCCACAATCGTAGCGCACTCGCTCCAAGACCGATGGCAGCCCGGTATGAGAGCAAGACCACCCCAAACGCGAAAGAAAAAGAAAAAGGAAAAAAGCAACAACAACAACGAGAAGGAAGTGTGATCCCCAGAAGGGGAGTTTAGGGAGGGAGGGAGCGATGTGGTCTTGGGGGGCGCGGGGTTAGTGGGGGGAGGGGGGGGGAAGCAGACCACCGAAGGCCCTGTGGCAAAGCGGCGAGATATGGCAAGTTTTAATCTGAATGTTTAATATGAAGATGCTAGCGTCGAAAACATTCCAATCAACCAACCCACTCATGTGTGAGAAGGAGGAGGGAGAGGAGGAGGAGGAGGGGACGGATGGGGAGGAGAGGGAAGGGATGGGGGTGGGGGGAGGGGCGAGGGAAATGTCTGGAAGAGGACGAAGCAAAGAAAGAGGAGAAGCAGAGGAGGTGGAAAATTCAATAAATCAATTTCATTGATAGGATTTTTTTTCCTTTTCTATTTCTTAGGAATCTTCAGTATTTCACTGCGTTTATCTCGTCTCTCGAAAGTAAATGACTGCGACGGATGAGTGCGGAGGAAGAATAATAAAATAGGAAGAAGAAAAAAAGCAAACGTTCACTGTGTATTGGGGAATAAAGTAAGAAGAAAAATGATGAACGAGAGTTATTCAAAACGGAAGAGGTGCTGATCGCACCAGAGCCAGGGACGTGGACGGACAGAGAAGCGAGAAAACAAACAGAGAAGAAACGGGAAGCGGACAGAGACCGCGAGTGACGGCACTGTTCCATCGTAAACGGTCGAGGATGAGTCGAAGGGTTACGCCCTTTTGCGTGATAGAGTAAGAAGACGTGGCGCTTTAGGTGTTTTGACATTCTGCCCAATTAATTAAAGGCCCGAAAGGCAATTTCTCGAGATTTTTTCCACCCCGACCCGATGCGGCAGTCGCAATCACACACGAAATTAAAAGTTCAATCTCATTAATTTGGTGATTGTGGCGGTGTCACCGTCGTCGTCGAAGTCATCATCACGTCTACGGAATGTGTGCTCTGTAGGCACGACATCCCAATGCTCAGCCCAGTATTCATCTCATTTCCGTTTTTTCCGAAAAAAACGTTGCCCCCGTCAAAACCTATTTTTGGAAGGCGAAGCATAAATAAATGCCTGGATTTCTAACCCAATTAATTCGCTGCTTTCCGTAGTCAAAGGACCTATTGTAAACTATTCCCTGTTCAACAATAAAAGGGATTATTTAAGCGGTGAACAGACAAGTCTTCCATTCAGAAACTGCCAGTTTGCTGGTGCCAGTAACATCAGGTAAAAAAAGAAAGAATGAAAGTCGATTCAGAATATAACTGTCTAAAAATAGATACCTCTCGATAGGGAAGTTCGTGTCTGGTCCCGGTCTTCGCCAGCCGAGTCGTAGGCCGTATGTACGTATGGCTTATTAGACTCAAAATGCAGCTTTTTTTCCTATTTGTCCAGATTAGCCCGAGTTGCCGAGTAAGGATTATTTCCAGCTGGACTGCCATGACAACTAACTTGTGCTGACTTTTGCCTCCCTGGATAATTTCTCCAGGAAGCAGCGAGCGCGATAGAGCGAATGCTGCTGCAGCTCCTCTTGGGGGGATTTGGGGGGGGGGGGGGGGGGCACACGCCTCTGCTCTTAAGACAAAAGGGGCTTTCGGATTTTTTCTCTTATTTCTCTCTTCCCTCAACAAGAAAAGAGGAAGAATTTGTTTGGGGTGGGAACGACGGAGTGAAGTGGTATCCATTAGTATGGATGAAAATGACTTAGAAAAACTTCACGACGCCCTTTTCCATGAGGGATATCTTTTGGTAGTTGGTTAGTTAGTTATTTTATTGACAAAAAATATACAATTATTGGTACAAATTTGCCCACAAGGAGACAATACAAAGTAAACAAATTGGACAGTAATCTCTTCTGTTCTTGTAAGTACGTGGCCTACAAATAAAAATACATCAAGAAAAACACAACATCGAGCGCAAATAACGTGAGCCTTTAAGAATATAAAAAAATGAAATAAAAAGGACTACACACGTGTCAGAATTCGTTCATATGTCTTTCCGAAATAAGGTAAGGTTTGACTAATAAACCTTCAAGCGCGGATGGCCATCGCTATGATTTTTGTTCGTTCATTCTCCTGATTTACCACAAACAGGGAACTTCGTAGCCCAACCCCCAACCCCCAACCCCATTTTTTTAAGGATAACGTATAGAAGTATTTTAAATCGTCTGTATTGGAGACTTTTGTTACAATTGTACCGAGTAAGTGGACATAGGGTTAGATTAAAGATTATATATACATACATATATATAATATATATATATATAAAATATATATATGTATATATATATATATATATATAATATATATATATATATATATACACACACACATAAACGTACATGTACACATATGCACACGCACACACACACACACACATATATATATATATATATATATATATATATATATATATATATATGTATGTATGTATGTATGTATGTATGATGTATGTATGTATGTATGTATGGTTGTATGTATGTATGTGTGTGTGCGTGTAAGTAGCTTTGCAAATTTTCACGAGCATGAAATCAGTTTTTGAACTAACTTTATTCGAGCACCGCCAAGTGAAACAAACTACTATTTTTTTTTTTTTTTTTTCGAGTAATCTATGTAAGTTGAATTTTCTTTTATTTTTTAATGTCAATATATTTCATTTAAAGAATTGCTTGAACGACGGCTTCAACCAAAGGGAAATCGTCCGCGGTGAGAAGCGTTCACGTGTTGACTCTTTGTGTCTTGTTGACGAAACTCTCCAGGTGACATAAGGGCTCTTCGATAAGCCGCCAACTGCTGTCGCTTGCCTTCATTTGCACAAGGTTTCTGACTCCTCTGTTACCACAAGTACTTCGGAGAGAGAGAGAGAGAGAGAGAGAGAGAGAGAGAGAGCGAGCTAACTTTTTTTAAAGTGTTCTGTGGAAGAAAACGATTAGGATGGCTATTTATCTGTCTGGCCGCATTTTTCTGTCCGTCGTAAGATCTTTAAAACTACTGAGGCTAGAAGGCTGCATATTGGTATGTTGATCTTCCACCCCCCAATCATTAAACATACCAAATTGCAGCCCTCTAGCCTCGGTAGTTTGTATTTTATTTAAGGTTAACTTTAGCCATGGCTAAAAGTTTCTTGGGCCTCGGCTGAGAGTTTGATACAGCATTATACGTTGTACAGAAAACTCGATTGCGCCGAAGAAACTTCGGCCCGTTTTTCACTTTTTATTTTTGACATCAATGTAGTAGCATTTATCTTTTTTTATTTTAATCTAGTAGAATTTATTTTTGGCATAAATGTCTTAGAATTTAATTTTTATATCAGTCTATTAGAATTTATTTTTATATCAGTTTAATAGAATTTATTTTTGACACAATGTAGTAGAATGCTTAATCTCACATTTATTGCTTTCGAATTACCATCACAAGGGCGAAACGAAAACATAAAATGCCGTCCCAAATGAGCAGAAACGAACACCATTAGAGACCTCGGCTCCTTTTTACGTTGATTGCAAATCTAAAGCAAACTGTCAACAGCATTCCAATGATAGAGGTATCAGTATATTTTTTTTTTCACTATAAAACTTTATTTGTAGGATCTTTCTGTCATATGGCTGCCACAGATTTCCTTAGATCACTTATGAAATTATCCTCCACGTTATGTTATGAGAAATAAGTTAAGTATATCTTAGTTTTACCAGACCACTGAGCTGATGAACAGCTCTCCTAGGGCTGGCACGAAGGATGAGATATTTTTACGTGGCTAGGAACTAATTGGTCACCTAGCAACGGGACCTACAGCTTATTGTGGGATCCGAACCACATTATATCGAGAAATAAATTTCTATCACCAGAAATAATTTCCCTTGATTCCGCGTTGGCCGAGCCGAGAATCGAACTTCGGACCACCGGATTGGTAGCCGAGCGCGAAAACTACTCGTCCAACGAGGAACTATATGTTATTAGAAATTCCTTCACTCTTTTGTACATTCAGTGTTTCGTTCAGTGGGTCTTGGCTTGAGGGTGACGTCGTCTTCCTTTCGTGTGTCTCCCTCTCCCTTTCACTCATTCCTTCATCCTACAGTAACCCGGTGACCTGCTTCCCCTTTCTCATCCTCATCCCCCCCCCCCCCCTCCCCCCTTACCTCGCCCTACTCCCGAAGTATCATCTGACTCGGATTGTGGCCACAGCCTTCCGGTAGACTTGGACACGTTATGACTCACCCCTGGGGTTGTTCATTTTGAGACAAGTCTCGCCGATCTTATAGTAAGACCCATAATTAATAATAATAATAATAACTGGTTTTATTTGAGCTCAGTGTCTTATTAAATTACAGGGAATCAATAATAGTCTCCAGAGTGACGCCACTAGAACTGGTAGCAGTACTACCAGTAGTAGTAGTGGCCTTTATGTTTTTGACATGGCACGTCATATTAAGACGGAAATTAGACTTCCCGTCGAATGAGGTCAGTCTGCGCACATTTTGTAATCATCCCAATCATATCCATTCACCGTTGCCGTCTATTCTTGTCATATACCAAATTTTATCATGATTTCGTTTGGATCCCGAAAACATCTCATCGTTTCTTGTCGATCAAAAACTGATAGACTCGAACTCCGAGTGCCTATTTCACTTGCGCTGCTTTCCTTCGTTTCCCAGTTGGATATGGTCGGTACTCGAGAGGATGACCTCCTTCGAACGCCAAATGCCACTGATATTTAAACCCGGACTGGATGTAGGACGAGCAACCTCACACTGGACATCGTAAGAACAATAGCTGCTTCACCTTAGAAGGACTGAAACCAGAAGACCTATTCATGAACAGGGACGGTCTACAGAATATGTCCTCTGCTGTTCCAGATAGTCTGTTTTCTCTCTCAGGGGTGCCGTTGCAAAGCTCTTTCCCTTCCCCCCTGTCCCAACCGCGAAGTCGTCCACTCGGTCGCGACAGAAATTGTGATGACACTTCCATCGCGCTCTTATATTTATTAACGTACAAAAGCTGCTATTATTCACGGTGGGAATGACACACGGCTAGAAGGACCGTGGGATGGAACTGTTCTTCAGAAAATAATGTAAAAATGAAAGATTCTTAGGTCGGTTTAATACATAGCCACCGTAGGGGGATAGTGTAGACATTACTGTAGGTTCTTTGCAGCGTCCCTTCTGTCCCTAGCTGCAACCCCTGTCATTCTTTTACTGTACCTCCGTTCACATTATCATTCTTCCATCTTGCTGTCCACCCTCTCCTAACAATGATTTCATAGTGCAACTGCTTGGAGGTTTCCCTCTTGTTACACTTTTCAAACCTAACTACTCTCAGTTTCCTTTCGAGCACTGAATGACCTCATAGGTCCCAGTGCTTGGCCTTTGGCCCAAACCCTATAATTCATTCCAATAACATAGGATTTGGTAACACTCCTGACATCCGCGAAATGACTTCATAAAATACTGATATAGTTTTTCCTTCGATTTATCGGAGAATCATTTGAGGAATAACGGCGTGATTTTTCTTTGATCTGTTTCGACAAAGACTGCCGAAGGCTTCCTCCTTCCTAGCACCGTCAATAGGGACCAAACAAAGGTCTCCCGGGAGGGACGCATTTTCGTCTCATCTTGGGGGAAGTAACATCTGCCTAAAACTGTCCTAGAAATCAAGATCTTCGTTCTTTGGGGCAAAAATGATCCAAGAGATGAAAGATTTCATTGCGGGCTAAAGTTCTGTGTTCGATCGTATTTTGTTTGCATTCGGTACATCAAAAAGAAAATGAGAAAAATGGATACTTTCGATAGTAACCAAGTGGAGTTCTTCGGTGAAAGAGTAGCGCTAAGAAGGAAATACTTAACGACAACCTTTGCCTGCCTTATTTCATCGGCAGGGGTCAAGTAAGTCCGTGTTGGGAATATTCAGTGTAAATGTAGTTTTTCATATGACAGTATTGTAAAAAAAATGAAATAAATAAATAAATAAAAAAAAAGAATAAAAACTTATAAGAAAGTGCCCCCAGCAGTGAAGCCCACGTATGGGCCACGATTCATTTTATGTGCACCAGACGAGTAAAAAATTGAGTACCTATCAGAATAAATCTTCTTAAAATATCAGTAAGAACTGACTTTGAGAATTATGCATTTTTGTACCCTGTGAAGGACTGCATAGTAATCCATGAATCCGTAGTATTACAAAAGCAGGATATAATAATAGTGTCTCTAGAAACATAGAATTGTATATACGCAGCTAGCAAACATCTATCTACAATAATAAAAGTGGATCTTTTTTGTTTGCCCGCCCTGGGTGAGAGCGGGGTTGGTAGGGGATCTGGAAGGTAGGGGAGACATGACACATCCACCCTCCTGGAAACCTGTTTGTCCGCCTCGGGTGGGGTGGGATAGTTAGGGGATGTGGAGGGTAGGCGGGACATGACACATCCACCCTCCGCCTGAAAACCTGTTTGTTAGCCCTGGTGGGGGCGGGGTAGTTAGGGGCTATTGTAAAGGTAAGGGAGACATGACACATCCACCTTTCCTCCTCAAAACTTATTTGTTCGCCCCGGTGGGGGCGGGGTAGTTAGGGGCTATTGGAAAGGTAAGGGAGACATGACACATCCACCTTCCTCCTGAAAACTTATTTGTTCGCCCCAGTGGGGGCGGGGTAGTTAGTGGGGATCGGGAGGGTAGGGGAGACATGACACATCCACCCTCCTCCTGCAAACCTATATATAATTAATTATTTAACGACGAAGAACCCAGTTCACGACTGGCAGCTGCTATTAAACAAGGAGTCCTTCAACTGCCTCCTGCCATATGTAACGTAGCACGCCATCTTGCTTTTAGATAATATTAATGAAAGTCCTGTGTATGTATATACCCTGTTCTTCTGCAGAGGTTGTTAGAAGGAGATTTCAAAGATGAATTAAGATTGTCAGTCATTCTTGCTCAATCGCCTCAGCCTCACCTTTGCTATAGTCCAGAATTGGGTCAATCCAGGGCAGCTGAATATGTCATCTGAAGAAGATCAACTTCAGATCTGATGATGACTGGTAAAATTGTTCTGTTGCAACAAGATTCCACCTAAGAAAAGGAGCTTCTTTTATTAGATCCAGTGATGTGATTATATGCGTTAAATGGTGTTATATACAAGTCCGTAACCTTAGTTTCTACCGGGATCTCTTTGCTGTCTTTTTTTTTTTTACCATTTCATATGCTTTCCTTGAGGACGTCCTAGAGGCATGGCTAAAGGTCTTGCGCTCTGATATATATATATATATATATATATATATATATATATATATATATATATATATATATATATATATAAAGTTTACAATGAATTTTAAACGAGACTTTAATATACTTCCATTGATATGGAATTCAATTTACCTGAGGAGTAACTATCACATAAAGGGAATTATGTGAGATGAATGCTTCTGCCCGGACTAGGATTCGAACTTATATCTCATAGAGTTGGAGCATGCGATGGCAGTGACTCGGCGTACTCTGCCATCAAAAGAAACTTGAGCAGAATTCGACAGGAATATTTATACAGTCGAACTCGGAATCTCCTCATATCCCCCTTGATGGCTTAGTACATTGAACAACTAATTCAGTGAGCGCCTCAGTGGTATGGTCGGTGGCCGAGAGTTCGATTCTCGGGGATACCATTGAGTGGTTTGAGATGTGTTTTTCTGTTGATAGAAGTTCACTCTCGACGTGGTTCGGAAGTCACGTAAAGCCGTTGGTTCCGTTGCTGAATAACCACTGGTTCCATGAAACGTAAAACACCGTACAAACAAACAAAAAACGATTTCCAGTGTTTCAATCCAGAAAAGTAGTTGTTTTGAGTCCTAGCGGTGTGGGGGTGGGGGATGGGAGAATCGTTTAACGTGTAGTTTTGGTTATTAGAATGATTATAAAGTTGACCTAACTTGTGGAGTAATGATTAAGGGAAATGGAGAAAAGCTGCACAGGTGCACTGTGCCGGGGCATCCTTGGTTGACATAGAAGGAACTCCTCTTCTTGCATTGTATATCGTTCTCAGGCCAAGTCGTGATGGGATCTCTATGTCTTGTTACGTTTGTGAATAGTGTCATCCACCTTCACACCGAACTCAATAATCAGCTTTTTATCTCACAATCCCACGCTGGTCCTTTCTCTCCAGTTCTCTAACTCGGGTAGAGAAAGTGGCCGCCATTTTGTGGCAGCCCTTGCCGATAGTTACCCGAAAGACTGCATGTTCACTTCATTAGCCAATGACCCATTATGAATGAACAGTCATGAAGCATGTTATTGTCTGGACTAGCAAAAGCAAAGGCTAAAATTAATGGATGATCTGAATCTTTCCAAATGAGTTCTTATCCAGAAATGTGAATTTTCGGACAGGCTGATGGTGTCTAATTTCTTTGATTTATATAGTTGCTTTTGTTAGTTAAGCTGCAGAAACCCTTGAGTGAAGGTAATACTCTTTTAGACTGCATGCTGCAATTAAGAATGTCACCAGCGATGATGCTGTAAGGACGTCGCCTTTACGAGAGTCCAGATTCAGACATCTTGTGCAACCGGAATCCAGTGAAAACAATTTAAAAAATGCACCGAAGTTTCTTCTGCGCAATCGAGTTTTCCGTATGAGCCGCGCCCCGTGAAGCTTTCAGCCATGGCCCGATGGTGGCCTGTCCTATAGTGCAGCCAGACGCACGATTATGGGTAATTTTAGTCTTAAATAAACTCAAAACCTACTTAGGCTAGAAGGCTGCAATTTCGTATGTTTGATGATTGGAGAGTGGATGCTCACTATACCAATTTACAGCCCTCTAGCCTCAGTGGTTTTGAAGGCCTGAGGGCGGACAGAGAAACTGCAGACGGACAGACAATGGCGGCACGATAGTTTTCGTTCACCCAAGAGTCGTAATTAGAATAGCTTCTCAAGATTGAAGACAAATCAGCAATGCAAAAGTGAGCTGGATATCGTCGTCTGCTGAAAAGTTATCTAGTGTACGTTGGGAACTGATGACGTCATGTGATGATATACTTAAGGCGCTTGAAATATCTAAAAGCTCCTTGCTCCTTGATAAATGTGCTAATCACTACATAAGCCGTGCTTTTCCCGATGTCTCAGAACTTAATATGTACTATAGCTTCTCCCTCTCTATCCTAATCCAGGAACAAATGACGTGCGCATTGAAAGGACTGGAGGAGAGATATTTGTACCCTAGAACGTTTTATATATCTCATGCGGATCTGGGCGGTATTTGCTTTGAACATGTGATCTCTCTCTCTCTCTCTCTCTCTCTCTCTCTCTCTCTCTCTCTCTCTCTCTCTCAGAGTGACCCAAAAATGTCCTTTTTCTTAAGACAGCAGCTCCCTTTCTCAAAAGGTTTTGTATGCCAAGAAAGAAACAAATCACATTAGTAGACATAGTCATTTGCAGACGAATAATATGTTTTTGAAAGCGTCCTACATAAAGAAAAATTGCAATGAACGGTCTGTGAATTCAGATTCAGGTTGCCAGCATAAGTCTTGTGAATACAAGGCAGGAATCCACTGTGTAATTTGAGAACACCCTGAACGGACACCAAACCGAACATTACAGTTCGGCAAGGCTGAGGCAGGTTAGCGTATACGATTGAATAGCGGGAATAATTGTTAAAATCGTGATAGACTTGAATTAGAAGTTCACTCTCGACGTGGTTCGGAAGCTACGTAAAGCCGTTGTATCCGTTGCTGAATAACCACTGGTTCCATGCAACGTAAAAACACCACACTAACAGACTTGAATTGATCATCACATTATTGGAGAGTCCACTTTATCAACGTTGATAAAAAGTTTAGTTTTGCTGATCTAAAGTCAACTGTCACGCAGGTAGGCTGGCCTAAATCCAGAATAATGCCAAATTTCGCTCAAGCAACTGACCTGGTCTCTGAAACCTAGTCCTGTTGATCTAGCGAGGAGTGGAAGCAGGCTCAATTTCCAGCCTACCGTCACATGAACTCAGGTCTTGCTCGTAATGAGCCCTGTCACTTTCTTTGTCGAATTTCCTGAGAATCACGAAATAACGACACACATATGACACGAGTGTATAAGTATTTTCTTGCGGACGACGGGTATTTGCCTGTAGACAAGCGTTTGAAGTGAAAAATATCACAATCAAATGTGTTTACACATGGATATATATAATTGATAAGGTACAGCTGTCCTAAATATGATCAGGGTACGGTATGCTTACACTTTAAAATGTGGACTTTGACCTCTAGATGTGACTGATCTTTCTATACCCTTCGACGAACGCTGAGGTACAGACAAACAGACAGACAGACACAGAGGCATGTCAGCTACTCAATGCCTTCGGATGGCAAACCGGAGAAGGGAAAACGTTTGACACCATTGGTGGTCAGTGTTCAGAAATAATTGAAGGATACTTTTTTCGATAATTCTCTCTCTCTCTCTCTCTCTCTCTCTCTTGTAGACAAGTGTAGAGTACATTTGTGAAATCTCTTTCGTAGCTCGCACCGTCAAGGTGGTAAGAATGGGCGTGCGCCCTAAAATTCACCGTCTCTCTTTGGAACCAAAGCAATGACTTAAGCACCTGCTTAGTTTGTTAGACGAACGCTGTGGACCGCAGCCAGGGTAAAGAGAGATTGAAGAAGACGAAAAATTTTTAGAGTTATTTGCTTCGTCAAAATATACACCATTAAAACGGTATGGCCTCGACGAGGGAAATCCTCACCCGAAACGATAAAAGAATGTTCTAGTTACACCAGTGGCTTAATTTTTTGGGACAATTTTCATTCTTAAGTGATAAGATTGAAAGAATATAAAAAAAAACTTTTATTAATGAGGTTTGTTTCTCCCTCAAGTGATAAAAATTTCGGAGCCTAGAAAGTATTTTGTTATAGAGCATTCCTTTCTTTCTCTCTCTCTCTCTCTCTCTCTCTCTCTCTCTCTCCCCATTGCGTCCACTCGGGTGATGCGGTGGACCACAAGTGACGTGGAGGGGGTCGGGTGTCGGTTTCCATGTCAGACAAGTCGTGCTGTGAAAGCCTCCGGGGAATTTTTTGTCCCTTTTTATCATTTTTATCTCTACTTTGATGGCTTCTTCGGACGTTATCTTGGGGCCGGAGGGATGTGGGGAGGGCGGCGGGAAGGAATCGGTATGGATGTCACCGTAGGTTTTGGGTCCATCAGCAGTAAGAGGATGGGATCCCCTGTGTGTTGGGGGGGGGGGGGGGGGGGGGGGGGGGGGGGGGGATGAGGCCTTCTGACCAGTCGGAGAGGGCTCCTCCTCATATTGGTGTGTTCCAGCCAGTTCTTCGATTTCGACGATCCAGATTATCATTGGCTCTCTGGACGCTTTGACGTCTCATGATTGGTGGGAATTGACAAGTGCCCGAGTTGTGTTGTCTTTTTTTCTCGAACACTTTTTTTTTTTTTTTTTTTTTTTTTTTTTTTTTGCAGGGCGCTGTTGGTGATGACATCATCATCAGTATGAGGCGTCCTCAAACCTTGGCTGCGTGCGGTTCCCGACTACAGTTTCTGGAGTCGTGCACTGGCCCTCAGCCTTCCGTGCCTCTGGTATTGTGGTCGGTGCCATGTTGCATATGTACCACCCGATAGCAAAGACGAGGGAGGGGAAGCGGGGCAGGGGTGGTGGGTAGACATGACACCCCTTCAAAAACTATGGTACGATTTATAGTAATCAGTTATACGGCTGTGTTGTCGCTCCAGAAACTTGGCTCAGATGTTGTCACTAGATTTGCATCATATCGGAACGTCTCTTCTTCCTTTAGTGAGTTTCTAATTGATTAGACCCCCTAGGGGGGTAGTGCTGTCAGTGGACCTCATGCACTGTTGGCATTACCACCTTCGTTCCTTTTACTGTACCTCCTTCCATATTCTCTTCATCTTACTTCCCACCCTCTCCTAACACTTGATTCATAGCACAACTGCGAGGTTTTCCTTCTGTTACACCCCTCAAACCTTTACTATCAATTTCCATTTCAGCGCTGAATGACCACGTAGGTCCCAGTGCTTGGCCTTTGGCCTAAATTCTATATTCAATTCAAGTAATTGATTAGAATTCTGATTAATGAATAAACATTTTAGTTACTTATAAATGGCTAGGAGAAGACTTAAGGTTCAGTACATTTTGATATTATTATTATTGTCATTATAGTTGTTGCAAAGAGAAGGAGAGAACATTATTTGGTCAGTCCTTGCATAGCATATTAGCAGTTTTGGGAACAAAATGATTCTTGAATTTTTCAAGATGCTTCTTTCGTCATCTTCTCAGTAGGTTGAAAGTGACACCGACCGTCACCCCGCCCCCCTCCCTAAAAAAAAATTATAAAATAAAATTAAAACTAAAATTGAAGGAATGACCATAACTATTGAATTTGTGATTTTTTTTTTCCGCCCTGTTTTAGAAGTTTTGCTTCTTATCTTTTAATGTTACGTCGCCCGGACACTGAAGGACTTGAACAAAAGGTTTGTCTGAACTGTCTAAGAATCCAGAAAAGTTTATTGCCAGTTACATATATATATATGAACTTTTTTGTACATTTGTTCAGTGAAGGGCGTGACGAAAACTATTTATACATAAATATATATATATATATATATATATATATATATATATTATATATATATATATAAAGCAAAGGATATATCAAGAGGGCATGGATTACAGTTGCATATGTATTTGGTAAAAAAGGGACCTGTAGATTCTACATTATATATGTATATATATATATATAGATGTGTGTGTGTGTGTATTTTATATATATATATATGTGTGGAAACAAAAAGTTTTATTTACTAGCAATATCTGTTACAGGCCTATTAGCCTTTCGTAGCATAGTGTAAGCCTCAAAAAAGATATATATATATATATATATCTATATATATATATATATATATATATATATATATATATATATATATAGACGTATATATGCACACACAGTACACACATATATAACATTGAAGTCATGATCTCTGCTCAGCGCGCCTGGTTCGAATCCACGAGAGGACGAAATTATTATCAACTCTAAAAAAAAAAAAAAGAAAATTCCCCTTCGGTTAACATATTATAGAAATATATTAATTCCGAGGTAGAGCGAATTGGATATTAGAGGCCATTTGTAGTTTAATGCGTGCATATGAATCACGGTGATGTGATAGAAATTCGTTTAAATATTTATACATTTAAATTTTGTGTTTATAGTAATATAATGTACAATCATGAAAGTAGGAAGCATAAAAAACATACAGTGATATGTAGAAGAATGGCAATAATTATAGTTGATTCAGTTATCAGCTCATTTTTTAAAAAAAACATGACCAAGAACCCTTCTACTGAAGGGAGTGTATTCCAAGCATGGTTGAGCACTTACAGTTTGCCTTTTCATTAGTAAAGTTTCCTTTCAGTTTTTTTATCTAAAATTCTTCTAAAAGGCAAGAGATTAGAAGCGATCCGTAATGAAGCTATATAACGATCGCCAATATTTATTGATGTTTATTGTGTTGTGCATCTGCTTTTTACACGAACACACCTCTTAGTGTTGATAGTCGCCCTACTTTATGTGACTAGCTTAAGATTGAACCTTTATTCATGATGGGTAATTGTTCCTTCTTATAAGAAAGGTTAACGAAAAGCCTACCAGTGTAGTATATATATATATATATATATATGTGTGTGTGTGTGTGTGTGTGTGTGTGTGTGTATATGTATATGTATAGTATATATGTGTATAATTAATGTATATATATATATATTATTTATAATATATAATATATATTATATAATAATATTATATATATATCTTTATATATATATATATATATATAGTTATTATATATCATATTCTATATATATAGATATATAGGATATATATTATATATATATCTATATATATATATATATAGCTATATATATTTATTATATATAATATATATATATAATATATATATATATTATATTATATATATGTACCAAATTGGAATGAGAGTTTTGTGTTGTGATTTTCCTCTATCGTTTAATACATATTTCCAGGATCAGGCTGGAAAACAATTAAGGGAAAATATTATGAAAGAAGAGTATATTTCATCCAGATATCTCTGACCTCTCTCTTTTTTTTCTTGTTCATCAAACTACCGATCGCAACACGTGGCAAAATTTACTGCCTCGTTTCCCAGTGGAATGTAATGAATGAATTTCCCTAATATTGGGTATCAGGCTACGACTTTGCCTGTTCATTTAACCTCCCGTTCACGGATATCAAATCAGAGTGCGCGTCATTACTTGCAGATATATCTGTTCGTTCATTGTAAGTCAACACGGCTTTATCACCAGCAGGGGATTTATGGCTTCAACCTTTGCTGCCCTTCGTTTGAATTTTGTCTCTCTCTCTCTCTCTCTCTCTCTCTCTCTCTCTCTCTCTCTCTCTCTCTCTCTCTCTCTCTCGAGCTTTAATTGGGAGCCATTTGTTGTGTGGGTTTGGATGTTTGAGGCCATCGGGACCAATCGTCATCATACATCCAAACCGCATTCAGCAGGCGACCTCAAGACCGCTTCAGTCACTTGAGTAAGTGTCCCGACCGCACTTTAACCGCAGAACCAGAAATAGTTGTTCATTTCGCAAACACTAATGAGGATCAACCACATTCGACCACTGAGTCGACCGCAATCCTCCTCCACCTCTTCGTCTTCTTCCACCGCCTGATGAAGAAGATCGGCGACCAAAAAACATACGAGAACGAAGCCTCTTTCTTCCTTTTTTTTCTCTCTTTTTTTTTTCTTTTGTTAAAATTGGTCATTTCCATGATTGACTCAATTTTCGATGTGGGTTTTCTCCCTCACTCCTTTCTACGGGTAATGTGAGAGACCACCTGCCTAGAACCTTAATTTATATCGCAAGATTTCAGCCGGAAATAGACTTCACCCGTTGGTTCTCAGTACTTTTCAAGCATACTCGAAAAGCTGCCTTTTCCGTAGTAGTATAGCACTGCCTAGAATATCCACAACAAGGAATCTGCCTGCGGTTTGTGCCTTCCTTACTCAAGTAAGACAGCCCAGTGCTATTTTTCTCGCGGTTTCAGTCCTCAAGAGAGAGGGGGGGCTTCAGAAATGCCGCGTCAGAGGCAGCTGAAATCGAGAAAGATAATATTTGGGACGCTCGTCAAATGTCGACCATTGGGAGTGTTGGATGCTTTTGATCGTCAATTCTATTTGCACTTGAGCTCTTTCGGGTTCAAGGTAAAAGCTACTTCTTCTTCTTTGCCTTCAGCTTTTCCCATTTCTATATGGATTCGCTGTTTCTAGTCAGCCTTCTCCATCTTCCTCTGTTGAAGGCAGAAGCTACATCGTGTTTACAATCACATTGAGAGAGCACGCCAGTTGCTTTATTTATTGTTATGCAATAACGGCTGCAGACAACTGTGGCAAGTCAAAGCGACGTGTTCGGAAGGCATCGGTTCTTTTAGAAGTGACATTTGAGTATTATCTTGTGTCTCATACAACTCAGGGGGAGAGGAGACTGATGTGGTCTCTTCGAGAGTTGCAGGAAGTTCTTTTGAAATACTCAACTCAAATTCAGACGGTTTTCTGCTTTATGAAAAAAGCTGCAAAACTACTTCCACTCTGATGATACTTGCGCTTTAATAAAAAAAAAAAAAAAAAAAAAAAAAAAAAAAAAAAAAAAGAAAAAAAAGGAATGAAAATAAAAATGCCGTATGCTTGAACCCGTGAGCGCATATAGAGAAAAACATACGAGATTTTCTTGCTTAGACTGAAATGGAAGACCAGGTCCCTAATCCTAGCAAAGCTATAAATTTGGTCGGAATCTACCAACAGTTTGTTTCTAGTTATTCAATATCATGGTAAAGCTACCTGTTCTGCCCTCGCGGACCCCGGATTGCAACCTAATCTCTCTTCGGTAACTCTTCCAATATTTTACAGTCACTTTTCACTTCCCATATTATCACAAGTTCTTTTTTTTTTTTTATTATCCCTGCTGTTACTCTCTCTCTCTCTCTCTCTTTTACCTCCCATATTATCACATTCACTGCTGTTACTCCATCTCTCTCACTCTCTCTCTCTCTCTCTCTCTCTCGATCTCCCTCTCCTCTCTCTCTCTCTCTTCACTTCCCATATTCTCCAGTTTTTATTATTAATCACTACTCTCTCTCTCTCTCTCTCTCTCTCTCTCTCTCTCTCTCTCTCTCTCTCTCTCTCTCTTTTCACTTCCCATATTATCACAAGTTCTTTTTTTTTATTATCCCTGCTGTTACTCTCTCTCTCTCTCTCTCTCTCTCTCTCTCTCTCCTCTCTCTCTCTCTCTCATTTACTTCCCATATTATCACATTTTTTTTATTATCACTGCTGTTACTCTCTCTCTCTCTCTCTCTCTCTCTCTCTCTCTCATCTTTAACTTGTAGGTAATCCCATTCAGTGTCTTTCGCTTTGTGAAGTTCCCTTTGAACCTTTTCTTTCGAGCTCTGTTATTGATCTTATTTTCCTTTTGTTCTTTCCCTGTGTTGTCTTAGTCTTGTGTCTCATTCAAGGTTCAGCATTGCTTTGTCGTCTGTGTGAATTTCATAGAGTAAAGCAGCTTTTACCAAAAGCCAGTGTAGTGACGCAGAAAAATGATGAAGACTCTTCTAACGAGAGTTTTTTTTTTTTTTTTTTTTTTTTTTTTTGTTTTTTTTTTTTTTTTTTTTTTTTTTTTTTTTTTTTTTTTTTTATTTCTGGGAAGGAGAAAATCATGATACTCGGTGAATGGACGGCGATGAATGTCCATAGGAATGATATGAGAAAGGACTTGATTTACGTCGATTTATTTGGGAGCAGGTGTTACGCATGATTGTAGGAGAGGGGAGGTAAAAACATGATAATAGTATTAAGATTTATTTGAGCGTGAAGCCGAATACAAATACGACATGCAGAAATAATAGATATGTAGAAAAATACAATTATTTGATGAAAAATACAATTAAATCAAATAAGTATCGCACATCTACTGTCAAACATTGTCGATTATAATGATCATAGCAGTATCGGTTGCATTCATCTAAAACATTCTACCAAATGTTTATCAGTTTCCTTCTCCTGCTGATCGGGGAGTGATTTCCTAGGCGCATAAGGAAAGACAAGAAGGATTGGGAGGGAAAATCTGAATATACGTGGAAATTGGATATCATAGTCAGTTTACTGCTTGTCATACTGGATTCTGATTGGCTGACGGCTCCATTGTTGAGGCTGCCTCATACCCGACCTTGCATTGTAGGAATGAGCTGATGAGGAGGGGAAGAAGTCATTTGGAGAGACCTGTCTTTGTTATAATTGCATAGTTCTGACGGCATCCTTCAGAGGCCATTGAGATAGGCTTACCCCAGTCCACATGTTCAGGCAGATGACATGGGTACCTACTGGTTGGTTTTTCAGTGGTGCCTAACTAGTTTTTAGTCCTCTTAACAAAAGAGTTCACTGATGTATTCCACTCAGGAGAAAGCTACATTACTAGAAACGATGTATTAATGGACATCTTCGTCTTCTGGGTATTTTTCTTCTACCTTTGTCAAAGACCTTTGTGCTTCTTCTGCTGCTGTAACTGCTATTGTTGTTGTTGTTGTTTCCCTGTTCTTGATGCCTTTGCCCATGATGGTCTGGCTCTGCCATTCAACCTGGTGATTGGAGATTCTATGATTGGTAAGTTTCTGGATCTATTATCAGCTTGATTGTTCCTCTTCATTGACCGCCCTCTTGATGGAAGAACCCACAACTGTCTTTTTATACCTTTCTGGGAACTTGGGCACCAAGCACCAGGAACACAACAGTAACAATAGCAAGCAGCAACATAAGAATACCAAGGATCTTTCATGAAAATACCAAGAAGATGAAGGTGCCCTTAGAAAAGACATAAGAGCTATTACTGTAAAACAGGTAAGCACCCTCTGCAGATGACCTGAGTAAAATGAATGTGGTATACCTATTTGAATGCATGGCTGGTGGAAGTTCCCTACCAACACCTACTACAGCTGGTCGCGGAAAATCATAAAATCAGGCAGAGAGAGAGAGAGAGAGAGAGAGAGAGAGAGAGAGAGAGAGAGAGAGAGAGAGAGGCAAACCCAATGGAACGATCCGACAACCAATCAGAATGTGGTTCAGAAATCAACACTTTTAACTCGCTTTTCATACATATATAAAATCCATCTTACCTTTTTTTGTCATTTCTCTGCAACCATGCTAAGTTCAATCTTAGTGAAACTTTAGATTTAATTAGCAAAATGTATTCTCGTGCATTTCCTTATGCCCTTTGTACAGTTACTGAACAGTCTGTATATTTATAAAATTTGGGGCTAACTGTACACCATTTGGACAAAACCACAGGCCTAGTCATGTCATAGTGAAGATTGCATCCAGAAACTAAGCATGATTTTGACCTTTAAGGTGAAATGCAAATGTATAACCAAGAGTCCAGTCAGGATATGCATCAGTAGATCAGCTCCAATCTCAATCTACTGACATGCCAGTTGAGGACTTTGGTATACACTTATCTGCAGCACCATTAAGTTGTTTCATTAATTTCTCTTATATTCCTAACAGGTACTATCTCCATTCATCTGCAAAATTGCTATTGGAGAAGGATTCATTCCACCAGTAGCATTGCATCCATGGGTGTCGAGGTTTTTTTTTTTTTCATGAAACAGCTTTGGCTGTAGAATTCGGCCCACCCTTGACAGAATGTTTAGGAGGTATCGTTTAAACTAAACTGCCAATGCCAAAGAAGATAGTAGAAGAGTATGTTTCGAGCAAAGTATCCGCTAACATATCACCGCCATGTTGGTGATGTTGGTTCACTTGTGATTGAAGCCATGACAAAATTCTTCCATGTCTTGATATGCAGGCACAATATAGACACCTACAGGTTACGCCATCTCTGTCTACACAAAACCCAGACACCCAGGCCCGCTAAGAAATAAAGTAAATGGCAGAACCTGTTGTCAAAATGGCACTTATGCGCTGCTCATCCTTAAACAGGAGTATTAGACAAATTGACAAATCTAACCAGGTACTTAGAAGAAATGATCCTTCATTTGGAAGTTTGAACAGCAGATTTAGACCAGCTTTGACGAATAGCATTAGCAGCAGTAGCAGAAGGGCATCAAGATCCTTTCCGGTGGCATAACCAATGAAAGATGGATGGAGAGATCTTAGAAAAATTATTGCTCATAGTAGAAGTGCCACACGATCAAAGATACAATCGAACTCATCTCTTGATGTAAGAACCAAAGGACATGCAAGTTGCGCTTGCAAAACACCCTAGCACCCTTTGTAGGCAAATAGATGAAACACAAATCCCCACTGATGGAAGCCATCAGAACAAATAAGGTGTGACCACAGCACTTATCTCTCCAACTTACAACCACTGTCAAGAAATGCTCGCCAGACAACTCGATTTGATCCATAAAGATTTTTGAATCTGCCACTGTTCGCTGTTACCTCCACCTCCTAGATGCCCTGTACATACAGAGAAGCTGACAGCAGACAGTAAAGAAAGCGGTTTCTCCCTACCTATCGACAGGATTCATAAAGAAATTGTCATCAATAAAAGTAAAATGTGGCTCCGAATACCAGTGTTCCTCAGTAACCCACCCAGCTTGATCAGGTTCTGCAAAATCTAGGTCAGACAAGCTCTCCCTCCCTCATTACCCACCCCCCCCCTCCTCCTCCCCTTTCCACACACGTTAAACAAAATCACATGAGAGCGAAGGTAGTTCAGCAGTACGACCCGGCAACCAAACGAAACCCAGAATGAGGACCAACATACTGTAAACCCACTTTCCAAAAATGCCATAGAACTTCCTTCTTTTCTCACTCGGCTGTGCCCTTGCTTAGTTGCACCTCAGCGAAAAGGTTGATTTTTAAGAAATGTATTCACATGTGCTCCATTAAGTCCTTTGAACAATGACTGCAGTCTCCTTGAAGAAGAGAAGCCACCGATAAGAAATAGAGTCTGCGCAAAATCATAGCAGTCGATTGATTTTATGGAATTCCTGCTGTCAAGCCAAGCACTGGACGTTTAAGGCAGTTGAAAGAGGGAGTTGGAGTGGTTGGACAGCAAGATAAAGAGATCCAAACAAAAGTGGAGATGAAGTTCAGGGATCATAAGTTAGTTTTACCAGAGCACTGAGCTGATGAACAGCTCTCTAGGGCTGGCCCGTAGGATTAGATATTTTTACGTGGCTAGAAACCAATTGGTTACTTAGCAACGGGACGTACAGCTTAGAACCGAACCACATCGAGAAAGAATTTCTATCACCAGAAATAAATTCCTCAGATTCCTTGCTGGCAGAGCAGGAAATCGAACCCGGACCCTGAGATCGGTAGTCGAACACGTAGCCGACTCGTCCAACGAGGAACTAATAGGTTAAGGTGATGGGAAGCAACATTGTAGAAAAGAGGCGGGAATGGTGTCAAAGTACAAGGCTAAAAAGTGGATGCTACTGGGCTCCGAAGTGATGCTGCAAATACCGTTTGATGACTTCTACATTGCACCATGGAGGTGTGGTTTACTAACATGCATCTTTCCTTTTGTGCTTGTGCACTAAGGATTACAGTTAATGAATGAATAAAGATCAATTTGAGATAGAGTACTACAGATTCGATGTTGGGTGGAAAGCTTTAAGATGACGAAGGAGGAGTTTTGTAATGAATTATCAGTCAGGCATCAGCAGGATGGGTGGAAAGTGGAGTAGGTTTAAGGTGAAGTGGAGAAAAACCACAAGGAATAGAATTGAATCACAAGGAACTCCATTAGCAAGAGGGATCTGAGTAAGTGTTGCTCTGTGAACAACAACGGTAGTGGAATAAACCAAATGGTATAACTAATTTTGCAATAAAGATTAGCAATCCTGGAAACAGGACACTTATGCCATATTCTGTGAAATGCATGTCCCTCAGACGAGGTTATCAGTAGATAGTAGAAAGTGGAGTATTTGGGTTGTGAAGTAGAGAAAAACAACAAGGAATGAATTGAATAAAGATTAGTAATCCGGTTAGAATCCTGGGAAAACAAGAACACTTACGCCATATTCTGTGAAATGCATGTCCCTCAGAGACGAGGTTTATCAGTAACATAGCATAAGTCCCCTCTGAAACCTGGCTTGCTGAATTCAAATTGTGTATTGGAGAGAAGATATCTGAATACTTTAACTCTAATAACTTGAACTCTAGTACAGGCAATAATGGGAATATGGTTGAAAATATTTAAGTCACCGTTTCTAAGAGAATTACAGGAATTAGGAATCAGACGAAAAAGATTCCAAAATCAGAATTCCTTGAGAAACTGCTAGATTATGAATTAGGCTTGATAATTGACTAGTCTCAAGAAAACAAGTCTCGTAGACATTTCTGCAGTAGTCTAGAGGAAGACATAGGAGAGGAGAGGGTCATTGTCAAAGCAACAGAATCTCTGGATATGTCTAGATAAAACTGCCCTAAAAATGAAGACGAAGACAGCGACACTAAAAAAAATGTAACTGTAGATAGTTTTTTTTTTTCAGTACGGGAAACAATCTCGTTTCCAAGGTAAAGAAATGTGGACAATTTTCTGAAAAAATAATATTAGCAGAAAAGGGAGAGGCTGAGGATAACAGTTGTATCCACTCTTCAACCAGACGGTCACATAAGAGGTAGTGATCACGGAAAGCCGTTGGTCCCGTTGCTGAATAACCACTGGTTCCATGCAACGTAAAAACACCATACAAACAAACAAACAATAAGAGGTAGTGCATCCATCAGTCACCAAGGTTATGACTGTCGCAACAGATAGAGCAAATACTACTAGTATCTGCCAAGAAAGCTTGGAGTGAAGATGAAAATTCCAAGGATAAAAGAAAAAAAAATAAAAAAAATAAAAGACTTGAAAAAGAGGTTATACATATTTTTCAGGAAGAGAAGGAAGAGAGATATTGAAAGGTCAAGATATTGAACTCGTGGCACTGATGATCATGAATGTATGTTAGGAATTCATTATCATGAGCCCTATAAAAGTCATGACTGAACGTAGTCACGATTAATGTTCACTTAGGTGTTTCGTAAATAGGAATATACATGGGAGAGGAGACTGTGAATCATGACTAGAAGTAAGAAGGTTAAAGAAAGATATTTTGAGTTAAAATCATATAAATATATAAATAAAAATTAGGAATATCACGATAATAGGAATTAACAGTTCAATCTAGTTTAGTGAACAAAAGTACGACATGGAGAGACACTACTAGGACTCTCCATTCCCTCACTTGTCGCACGGGCACCTGCAGTAGACTCCATTCCCCTCATAAGACTGAACTGCCCAGGCTTAGAAAGGACGCGCGTAAACCTTAGCAATAATAATTGGACAGTTGGATTTTCCATTTTGTACGAATAATGGGGACGTTTTAACGAGTCACGACTGTGTTTAATTTCAAGATTTCGAAAGAAAAATATCGGAATTGATTTTTTTTTTCCGATATCTTATTTTGAGTAGATGCTGTATTCATTTTCACATTATTTTTCATTTTTCTTAGATTTAACACACACACACACACACCGCACCATTTTGATTAAAATCGCTAATTATTTCACTCGTTCTTTATTTGCTTTTACAAGCAGTTTTCATTCTCAGACATGCAAGCAGGGTTGTGCCTGTGACTTTTCACACGAAAATACTCCGGAGTTCGGAGAGCACATTTCTTCCCAGAATATGTGAGACTGATGACGTGCTTTAGTAAGGGCTCTAGTGCACTCTTGAGTGAAAGAGAGACGAAGAGAAATGCGCAACAAACAGGGAGCCACAAGGGACCAGAAGTAACTGAGCCGGAAGTATAACATTCATAACAAGATATGTTTATTGTAGTAGTAGGGGGCGGACGTCCCCCTCCCGGGCACCGCCACGATTAATTTGCTTTTTTTTCCAATTCAGAATATCGACGGATATTTAATATTGAAACCAATACATTTAATGGTCGCCAATGATAAGAGTCTGATGGGGAATAAATTCGCGTGATCAATGACCTTTTTATGACGCGATGTTGAATGGATGCAAATGATGCTCCTCCATAAAAACGATGGAAAGGGAACAGTTCTCGTTTCATTTACAAAGATGATCTTTTGAATGTATTCATCTGCGAAAGACATTACAGCTTTTATTTTGTTTGCGGATTGAACGGGGAAGAAGTGATGCCAGAAGGCGTAAAAAAAGAAAAAAAAAGGCAGAATAAACGAGAATTGATGTTGAATTAATTGAAGTGAAGAGAAAATTCTCTCTCTCTCTCTCTCTCCTCTCTCTCTCTCTCTCTCTCTCTCTCGTTTTGTTTACAGATTTGACGGGAAGAAGTGATGCCAGAAGGTGTAAAAAATAAAGACAGAATAAACGAGAATTGATGTTAAATTAACTGAAATGCAGGGAAAATTCTCTCTCTCTCTCTCTCTCTCTCTCTCTCTCTCTCCTCTCTCTCTCTCCTCTCTCTCAATGAATTACGTGTACACATTCCTACGACGAGTTAATATTAATCATACATATCTTGAAGGAACTTTAGAATAAAAGGAGAGGAACATCGAAGCGATCTATCGGGAGAGCCGTTAGAAAGGCGGCATAAAACAGCTGGGACATAACTCCCGCGTTAATGCATCCATTAATTGCAGGTCGAGATGGGAAAACTTGTGCGAGGGCGGAAGGAAGGGAATTTGAGAGGTGGGCCTTGTCGGTGGGAATTGGCGATGGAGACGAAGGGGGAACCGCCGCCAAATAGATGTGATCCTACCACTTAATACTTCTGGAATTTTCGGCTATGATTTTATATCACCAATATATATGGTTATTAAGCGATCGGCCCAACTTGCGTACGGCTCTAAAACAATTTCCGTTAACGACTCCCATAATCTCCCGCCATTCGTTTTGCTCTCGCGTCCCTCGTTGTTGGCTTCGGTGCCAATATTTCTCGCTTCGTTATTAACTAAAACTCATGCTCCCGCCGCCACCGCCGCCGCCGCTGCAGCTTTTGTTCTTGCTGCCGCTGCTGCTGCTGTCGCTATTGTCGTTATTGTTGTTGCTTCTGCTTCTGCTGAAATGGGTTCGTTCTGCTGTCGTCTTCATAGAGCAGCATCTCATCTCCTTCGAGTGTTCGCTTTCTTGCCTGACTGCAGCGTGCAATTGTGTATGACAGGCCATCCACAGCTTACGCCTAGCTGTTATTGTTAAGAATTTGTTTTTTTTTGTGTGTGTGTTTGTTTGTTGCAATACAGTCGGGGACAAATCATTGATGTGCTCTCGAAAATAGTCCCCAGCCAGACACTCTCTCTCTCCGTTGCTGAGGGTTCCGTCGCTCAGTTGGCTTGTTTCATGGCGCGTTGTTGATTTTAAAACTGTAATGACATGCAACGCGTACATAGGTCTATTTACAGCTCTCCTGCTGTGCCATTTCCTCCACCAGGGCCTGGGGCGGGTCTCGGGACAGTGCTTCATTCACTTTGCTGAAAGGTGATAAGGGCCTTTTGAAGTCGAGACCTTTTCTCTTATTTTGACAACCCGCCAGTCTCCACCTCTTCTTGCCAGAGGTTATGTATGGGAGGTGTAGGGCGGGGCGGATGGGCCAATGATTAATGACCAACCAGTCTTCTTTTATATCATCTGAGAAGCTCTTGGTTCCACTCTTTCGGTAGTGATTTCGTTCCTTATGGGGGGACCTCGTCGCCAAGATTTATATCAATGCCTATTCAATCTGGGTTTCCTCCTGTCTTCATTTGTCCAAAATGTTCTGCTGCTGCCGTCGAGTCGCAGTGTTAAAATGGAGTCAGTATGAGGCTGCTTAAGTAGTACGAACTTTTGTATGTGATCGTAGCCAAGTGGAAGTGTTGTTTGCTTTTTACTCAATGGAATAGTTGTGCTTCCAAGATCGGTCTTGTTTCACGGGAGCCTGTATGTGTGAGTGCATGGCTGCCTCTTAAACTGTCTCTGCAACGTCGATGCTTTTACCCATCGGGTAGGATTCGAAGACTCAATTGATTACCGTGGCTCCGATTGAAGAGTTCGAGTGACTATATATATATATATATATATATATATATATATATATATATATATATATATATATATATATATATCTGCTTTACCGTGGCTGCGATTGAAGGAGTTCGAGTGACTATATATATATAAAAATATATATATTATTAAATAAATAAAATATATATATATATATATATTCTATATATATACATATATATGCTATATGCTTAAAAAATCACAGTAGATGCACGTGACTTCATTAAATAAGCAAATACCACAGGAAAATGATAGTCAAAAATCCAAGCGCTTCCGTCTCTAGTAAAGACGAAAGCGCTTGGATTTCTGACTATCATTTTCCTCTGGTATTCGCTTATATATATATATATATATATATATATATATATATATATATATATATATATATATATATATATCTATATATATATATATACCACAGGAAAATGATAGGCAGAAATCCAATCGTCTTTGCTAAGACAGTGCTTGGATTTCCGCCTATCATTTTCCTGTGATATTCACTTATTTAATGTAGTCATGTGCATCTACTGTGATTTTTAAGTATATATGTATATATGTAATGGTGACGACTGTATTTTGAATGAGACACTAGTGGCATCCGAGGCCAAAATCACTGAGGCGTTAACAAAAATTTTTTCAAAATCGGAAACTCGACATTGCCGCATAAACGAGCCACATATTTTCGCTTCTGTGTCAGAGAACCCTTGGAGGAGGGCCCCGAATGACTTGGTTTGAGGGGAATTTTGATTTTCGGGGCTCTTGTTTTTCGTAGAAATAGCTTGATGAAGGAAAAATTTGCAGCGAACTAACTTGTAGTACTCCATAAGAGCATGCTGGCAACGCATTAGATCAGCGAAACCATTGTATTTGCTATAAGCTATGTTCAAGCGCCTCAGTGGCGTGGTCAGTATGGTGTTGGCGTACCATCTTTGTGGCCGCGCGTTCGATTCTCGGACATTCCACTGAGGGGTGAGAGATGTGTATTTCTGGTGATAGAAGTTCACTATGGACGTGGTTCGGAAGTCACGTAAAGGTGTTGGTCCCGTTGCTGAATAACCACTGGTTCCATGCAACGCTCAAAACACCATACAAACAAAAATGAGCTATGTTCGGACTATACATTTCACTCAACGGTATTTTTATTCATCTACGTTCTGCTTCCAGCAAAACTATTTTTACCTTCCCATTTATATATTTTCTTATAAAGGACACCTCGCTAAGGTTAAAATGTGCACAGGAAGCCGCTGGGCGCTCTGTTCTGAGTTTAGCAATCCTGTGTTCAAGTACCGCATTATCAATGAATAAAGGGGAAGAAAACAACGATTGCGGTATGTTTACTTTCTGACAATGTCAACTACCGAAATGAGAATAGAAATTAGATTGCCAAAGTAAGTGATTGAGAAATAGTTGTAAAGTATGTTGAATCTCGTTCCGTTTATTTCGAAATCCTTTAGAACAAAGAGGAAGGTTGAAAAGAGAGCAGGCAAGACCCAGTCCTTCTTACTGTCACCTCTACTACTTCCTCTATCCTTGAAGGAGGGTATTGCTGGCATTGTGGCGTATGTGGCGCACTGTAGGCTGCCCTCCATTGCGGCGCCGCCTCAGCCCAGATGCCTTTTTTTTTTTTTTTTTTTCCTGTCGTTCGCTGTTCATTGGTTTTCTTTCGTCTTCTCCACCTGACGGGTGAGGCTTTGGCAAGATCGAGTCCTGCAGACGAAACTTTGGAAATATATCTATCCTCGCTGAACTACTTAATAAGAACACTGGTAATGAAAACAGCGTCAAGGTGTTCCTCTCGGGATAGTTGCTCTCTCTCTCTCTCTCTCTCTCTCTCTCTCTCTCTCTCTCTCATATAGCAGCAGTAGAACGAAAGACAAAGATGTAAAATTTAATAATGTAAATTATGGACTTAATTTTAAATAGCTTAATTTGAACAAGTATTCAACTTAATGTCTCGATACAAGTATTTATAATTTCTTTTATAGGAGGTCCGACTACGCGTATTATCCATGTGTATATATGTATATTATTAATCTATATATATAATATATTATATAATAGGGTCTATATATATATATATCATATTATATATAAAATATTATATATATATATTATATATACTTATATATATGTTATATATATTTACATATATATATATATATATATATATATAAAATATATATATACATACCATATATATATATATATATATATATATATATATATATATATATATATATATTATTATACGTCATTAATCATGAAATACAAAAGCCTTCACTCGCTCCGAGAAGTTGTTTCGGTCATCGTGAAAAGTAGTCAAGTACGTTCTCATAAAAGTCGTTTAAAATCCTCAGTATTAAAGCGTTTGCTTCCACGTTTCAGCTTTTCAATTTGTCGCACCGTTTAATCGACGGCTTGTTTTTTGGATCGTCGCCTCGATCTACGTCTCCGTCGTCTTCCTCTCTTCTTTTTCCTCTTCCTTCGTTATCTTTCGCTCGCCTTGACTTCCTCCTGTCTCTCGCTCTCTCTCCCCATACCGCGTCCTACGGGGAATTACAAGAGCTGCCGCTGTTTCCGCTTTCATTTAGGCTCGTTTTGAAGGCAAATGAGGTTGTGAGTCGCCCTTAATGGCCGCTGCATTAGATATGGTGCTACACTTTTCCCAGATGTTGTGATAAATGTTGCCTCGCGCTCCAATACTGCGCTTAACAACTAACCCTGACAAGGAAAATTTTGGTGAAATATCCATATTTTTTGTATTAACTCCAGATGGTAAGAAACGACTGGCCGGGAAAAGGCGGCAGGGAGGGGGTATGGGGTGAGGGGGGAGGGGGAGGGGGAAGTTTGGATTTCACATGTAGGGGGATAAGGGAGAAATGGAATGAGAACGTTCTCCTTCACATACTGTATTTTCCCTTTCTGGGACGGCTGATGTGTTCCAGCATCATTTACAAAATGGAACAGAATTCCACTTTCAAATGACGGGTGGAGGCAGAGAAGGGGGAGGGGGGGGTGGGAGGGGGTGTTGGCAGTGCCGGGGGAATGACTGGAATATACAATTACTGACGAACGCATAATCCAGTAAAACCATTAATCAGTGAGTATTATGGCCCATTAATCTCCAACCATTACTTCATAAATAGGCATAACTAATTACGAGGCAGCTGTTGTCCGCCATGTTGGAGTACGTAAATACTGGCATTTATTAGAACCGTGTCCATAAATATTACCCTGCGAACGACCTCGGCTCGATCATGTGACGCATTATCAAGGGAGGCATTACACCGACACCAAAGAGGTGGCGCTGAGAAAATGGGCTGAAGCAAGCTCTCTCTCTCTCTCTCTCTCCTCTCTCTGCCCATGAAGTCGTAAACTTATCGAAAGACTGCACCGTGGAGTACTGCAGTGTGCAGATAGTCCCATGCGAACGTCGTGAACCCCAGAGGTCAGCCAATTTGAAAAGTGCCCCTTGACATTCTTTTCCTTCCAGCATGTGGAACTCTCTACCTTCCTACCTTGAAAAGTCAATTCACGCAAGCTCCTTGCACTGGACCAGATTTATTTTAGGATTAAAAGAAAGACAGTGATGAGAGTCAATAACGCCTAAACTATAGAATTCCTCTCCGAGATATTCTGGTCAGCATCCTAATTTCTGGCGCTCGCTCTCGCCCACAAAACAACTGTACTACAAATCTCTGACCAAGATCTCGTCGCCCGGACGCAGAATTATTCTGCGATTGTTATCTGCTCGCCTTCGCTCTTCCGTACTCGCTCTAGCTAACCGTCATGTTTAAGCATGCCCTGTGTCGACATGGATGCTTTATCATTGGCTCTCGTCACGCTGCCGTGAAACACTTGATGGTTGCGGGCAATTTTCCAGGTCTTTTTCATAAGACCCTGCTTCCATAATATTATGTCAAGAGAAAGATTTCATCTCGGCTGTTACTACAGGTACAGTGATGTTTGTCTGTTCGGAGAGAGAGAGAGAGAGAGAGAGAGAGAGAGTGATTATTGGCTGTTTCCTACGTCAATTGAAGAAAAGATTTTTAGTTACATTTACGCCAAGAATTTTTTCCGCATGACCATCATCCTTAGACTGTCAGTTTTTCTGTATTGTCCTTCATAACTGTAAATTTATACAGTACGGTTGTTCCGAGCAGGATAAATATAAACTTTTAACAGAAAACTAACATTTTCTTACTTTACGTGGCAAGTATAATCTTCTGTTCTCTCCAGTATTTAAAAATTATAGCCACGTCTTCAGTATCTTGCAAAAATTATATACATATACTATATATAGTATATATATATATTAAATAGTATATAGATATATATTATATGTATGTATGCATATACATATATTTATAATTATATATCTATATATATATAGCTCTCTCTCTACTCTCTCTCTCTCTCTCTCTTGATACAAGCATTAATGATTTCTCTTAGAACCAACAACGCGTGTTATTCATGTATGTATTTATATATATATATATCTATATATATATATATACTATATATATATATTATATATATATATATTATTTCGTCTGTCTCTCGCTTTACTACTGCTAGGTATATTTGAGAGAGAGAGAGAGAGAGAGAGAGAGAGAGAGAGAGAGAGAGCGCTACTGTCCCGTGAGGTATTGTTAAGAGAGACCTTTCCTGTGTCACGAATATTCATTGAGTGAATTGGCTTCTCTCAGGGCAGGTCAAAAGAGACCTTTGGCTATTCATAGGTTTCATTCAAGCCTTGGCTGATAAAGCACCTCCGATCTGGGGGGACCGTTGGAAACTGAATACTATTTTCGTAGAGAAGAAGAAGAAGAAGAAGAAGAAGAAGAAGACGAAGATGAAGAAGAAAAGATAAGTGTGCGAGGATGGAAACTCGTCATTTGGGAGTTTTTGGGTTATTGGTAATAACAGCAATGCTTTTTTTAGTTTTCTGAAAAGAAAACTATTGTGCCAGCTTTGTTTGTCCGTCCGCACTTTTTTCTGTCCTTCCCCAGATCTTAAAAACTATTGACGCTAGAGGGCTGCAAATTGGTATGTAGATCATCCACCTTCCAGTGATCAAGCATACCAAATTGCAGCCCTCTAGCCTCACTAGTAGTTTTGATTAAATTTGATATTGAATTTAGCCATAATCGCGCTTCTAGCAACGATATAGGAAAGGCCATCACCGGGCCGTGGTTAAAATTTCGTGGGCAGCTGCTCATACAGGATTATACCGAGACCACAGAAAGATAGGTCTCTTTTCGGTGGTCTTGATTATACGCTGTAGCGGCTATACAGAAAACTAGTTTACGCCGAAGAAACTTCGGTCTGTTTTTTTTTTTTCTTGTTTTCCTGTTTCAAACCATATTCAGGTAGAGGATGTGAGCAACTTGGGATCAAACTTTGCGGTAACATTCTAACACTAACGATCACAAACAGTTACGCTTTGTAGACAAAAGATTAGGTAATATTCTCAACTCTTTGTAAAGCAAAGTCAAGAAAAAATATACAGAAAAAAAGACTATATCTGTCTCCGCGACCTTGAAGTTGAAAGACGACGTAAGTGTCGGTGTCGAAATCTATTAACTCTCTGCTGGGCCAATATACCAAATCTAAACACTACCGGTAGTGAGAACCAGGATGTCCGGAAATAATACAGTTATCTTTATGAGACTACTTAACCAAACGACCACAGGTTAGGATAAAAATTTATGCTAAGGCAAAAAGAAGTTCCCCGAATACATGAAAGTCATCAGGGAAAATGCAGCTTTGGTGATCAACGAAGAAACTGATGACAGACAAGCAGACCGAGACAGTAATTGCAGGAGGAACGACTTATCAAATTTGCGGTCCTAGTAATGATAACAATTAGCTGTAACACACACACACACACACACACACACACACACACACACACACACACACACACATATATATATATATATATATATATATATATATATATATATATATATATATATATAGGCCTCAGATGAAATTATTTCTGGAATATGATTGACAACGCGAGATGGAAGTGCGAAAATATACGTATGAAGGCAACGTAGGGGGTTAGTGCCGTCAGTGCACCTCATTCGGTGCAATGTAGGCATTACTTAAGGCTCTTTGCAGCGTCCATTCGGCCCCTAGCTGCGACTACTTTCATTCCTTTTACTGTACCTCCGTTCACATTCTCTTTCTTCCATCTTACCTTCCACCATTTCCTAACAATTGTTTCATAGTGCAACAGCTGTGAGGTTTTCCTCGTGTTACACCTTTCAAACCTATTACTGTCTATTTACGTTTCAGTACTGAATGACCTTAATTGCCCCAGTGCTTGGCATAATGCCAAAAATCCATATAAATCAAGTCAAATCAAGGCAACGGCTCTCGAGACCCTTAACTAACTAACTTAGGACCCAGTGCGTGGAACACGAACAGAATCCTAGATTTGTTGAAGCTCAGCGAATCACGGAAGAAATCGAACAAATCCGGAAGCAAACCATTTGTTGATTCTTATTATTTTTTTTCTTTTTGCCGGGGGGAGGGAGAGGGAACGAGGAGACTTCTGTAGGGAGAGGGGAAGCTGGGGGAGGGGGAGGCGGTGGGGACTGCGGAGAGGGGAATGGTGGGACTTCCGTGCCGCTGTGGGTGGTCTTATGGAACTTTCGTTTGTCATTCCTGCCAATTTTGAAACTTCGTCTTCGAAATTATCGAATTTATTAAACGCTAAAGTCTGGAGAATAATAATAAAATAATATGATAATCATAATATTTAATGAGAGAAGAGGTGTAGTGATGATAATGATTTCTTCAATGAATGAACATTTTTAAGAGAGAGAGAGAGAGAGAGAGAGAGAGAGAGAGAGAGAGAGAGAGAGAGACCCATATAACTGAAGCACGTCTTGAACTTTGACAGACATACTATAAGGCAAGTTCTTTCCCGTATATGTTACTATAGTTTTACATGATTTATATGAATGCTCGAGAAAAAAAATAGAAGTAATAATAGAAGTGGACTGACGGTAGTTGGAAGATGAGCATAGACATTCTTACATGTCAGTGCAGTCCTGAAGGAAATATTGTACATTTTAGAATGGTTTTGTATCAAAACATTCAGTTGTACAGTTCAAACAAAATTCATTTCAAAGTCTTTATTTGTTTTTGTCAGCATACTTACGTGCAAGTCATCTGACTTTCCTCAAGGATTAGTTGCCATATTTCATATAATGATTTCTTCTTCATTATTATTGTTATTATTATTGGAAAAACAAAGCCATACTTATGCATACGTACATATATTTAAGGGAAGTCGTCGAAGAGTTCCTGAAAAGTTTCTGTACCGATTTATCTTTAAATATATGTACATATACACAACTCTGGATTTGTTTTTCCATTTCAAGACTCGTGCTATTATTATTATTATTATTATTATTTTTTTTTTTTTTTTGCTTTATCACAGTCCTCTAATTCGACTGGGTGGTATTTATAGTGTGGGGTTCCGGGTTGCATCCAGCCTCCTTAGGAGTCCATCGCTTTTTTCTTACTATGTGCGCCGTTTCTAGGATCACATTCTTCTGCATGAGTCCTGGAGCTACTTCAGCCTCTAGTTTTTCCAGATTCCATTTCAGGGATCTTGGGATCGTGCCTAGTGTTCCTATGATTATGGGTACAATTTCCTCAGGCATATCCCATATCCTTCTTATTTTTCTATTTTCAGTCTTGATACTTATCCATTTTTTCCTTTCTTTCTCTTCAACTCTGGTGTCCCATGGTATTATTATTATTATTATTATTATTATTATTATTATATTATTATTATTATTATTATTATTATAATAATAATTATTATTATTATTATTATTATTTTATTATTATTATTATTGCAAAGAATAAGCCTTCTCTTTGGGGATGTGAATCACCCACCTCACCTACCAGCGAGACTCCAGGGCTGGTTGAGTGGGCACAGCACTTGCATGTTTGCATACCCCCGGTGTCTGAGTGGCCACAGGTCGGTTAGGTTTCCAGTGGCCAGTAATTCAGGTCCTCAAGGGGAAGTTTGTTGTTAGCAGGTGCTAATTCAATGATATGGTTTTTCTGCTTTAATTAAGCTGTTGCACTGTCGGGAATGCTTTAACCTCACCTCTGACGGTATGAACACGACCTGCAGGATTGAGATTTATAAAACCAGTGAATTCAAACTACAGCCTTTTTCATCGCTATCCTTTTAACTTAAACTCTAGATTATGAAAAATAGAACAGAGGCTTATAATAATAATAGGAATTTTAAACCTTGCAGGATCTTAATGGACTGAAAAGTCTTCATTCTTAGAACATACTTGCTATGAATTTCCTGGCAGCTGTGATAGATATCATTTATAACCATCCCATCTGAAACAGCTTTGAAGCTTCAGTCTAACAACCTCCAAGATAAATGACCCTCTGGGATGCTTCGTCGCATCTCTTTTGCTTCTGACGAAGAGGAGCAATGGGCTTCTATAATAATAGTTCGGCTCAGAAGAAACGAGGAAAGAGGACGAGGACGAGGAGGACGAGGAGGAGGAGGAGGAGGAGGAGGAGGAGGAGGAGGAATGAGCGATGGACAAGGATGAGAAATGGTTTCTGTCGGTGGCGGCGATAGAGGTATGTACGTAGGGTGGTGGGTGTTGCGGGCCTCCGCTCCCTACCTCTCGGTGGGTCTGCCCGGCCGTCCGTCCGTCTAAGTCGCCTCAGGAGTCATTAGTTAAAGTGGGGCACTCGGCTGTCATCACTATTGGAGGTCGAGGGAAAGGGAAAGCGAGGACCCTCTGCTTAACACCATTAAGGACCCATTATGCATCCCGTCCCAGTAGACTGTCCGACCATAAGGCCGCCTATGGTATGCATTATGATCCCCGCGCTCCTTCATTTGTTCGCTCTTTCCGCCTGAGTGGGCGCGTTTACTGATTCTCGGTTAATTTTGGGAGTTAGGAGTCTAATTTGGGAAAGAGCTGAGGGGAGCGGGCTGCTGCACCCTTCTCTGTCTGAACAGGTCCCCCCCTCCCCCCTCCAACAAAGTCATCCCCCTCTGGCCATTGTTGCTGTAACCCCTTCTGAAGAGGCCCTCTCCTCCACGTCGTTTTCTTTCTGCCTGCTTAAGCAGCAGATATACCGGCAGAGAATTTCCCTCTCCTAAACTGCTACCCCCTTTGCCTGCCTGATTTAGGCAAAAAAGTAACAAGTGTCCTAGAGGTACTTCTTGGATCATTCAACATGGTCTCTGTTTTGGTATGCGATGAAGTTCCTGTGCACTGAAATTTACAGTGACGTATTTATGTCAGTAATGGGTACTCGTGCGTAATTAGGAATAAATGCTTCTTTCGGTGCTAAAAAAAAACAGCAAATTTAAAGTCCAGCTTTGAACTAAAAAAAAAGACATCAATAAGCCGAATAAAAGACATGTGGTTTCCACTAAAACATTCGAACTAGAGTAGTCATTTAGGTGCTTATAAGGCCTGGGTACTGTACTGCCACCTCATTGTACAGTACTACATGCCAGGAGCAGTTGTTTGTGAACTCATGGGTACGAGCGTAACTGCCCTGATATGACAAATACTCTCTGGTTGAGAACCTTGAGATAACCAAAAGAGCCATACGGATTACTGTTTCAAAATTTGAAGTGAAATTAGAAGACAAGCGCAGTGGATTCAGTTGGAAACAGTTGATAGAAATGAAACAGGATGGGTGCACTGGTTCCTTCCTGCTTCAAGCTGTTTATGGAAACTGACCAGAAAATGCACACTGATTTCAATTTCGAATGTAATGAAAGCGCCTTAGTGGCGTGATCGGTATGGTTTTGGCCTGCCACCTCGATGGCCGCGAGTGCGATTCTCGGGCATTGCCATTGAGGTGTGAGAGATGTATATTTCTGGTGATAGAAGTTCACTCTCGACGTGGTTCGGAAGTCACGTAAAGCTGTTATTCCCGTCGCGGAATAACCACTAGTTCCATGCAACGTAAAAACACCAAACAAACAAACAAACAAACAAATCAAATGTAATGAAACTGTAACAGAAGACCTGGAGTGGTTCCCGTTTTAAACTTAATCGGGGATGCACATTGGTTTTCATATCAAGCGGTAAGCATAAGTTGAATAAAAGACCCACAATGTATGAACTGAAAGCAAACAGAAAGCCCATTAATAGGTTACCTGCTCTAGGTTTCTAACTGTCATAGCAAAGAAGTAGACCAATAGCTAAGGTTCCATTTCAAATTGTTAATGGAAATTGAATGAATTAACTGCGATTCTTCATTTTAAAATTTTGATGGATATGAAACAGAAGAGCTGCGTTAATTTTCATTTCACGCTTTCACAATGCAAATGAGGTAGAATACATATGTGAGCTCCTTTATCAAAATGTCAGCGATAATTGATGACAGTTTCCATTGTTGTTTTTGTTTCCTGTTGTTTATGGGAACTGACAGAAGGTTGACTGTGACTTCTGTTTGTCGCTGTTGTTGAATAGTGAAAAGGAGACCTGGAATGGGGTTTTGTTAACAAATGCCAATAAAGAAGAGAAGATCAAAACGGAAAACAAATAAATAACTGCGTTGTAACATATAAACCAAACGTGGAAGCATTCTTTGTACCGTAAAGCTGTAGAGTGACGTTGCATTCTCTCTCTCTCTCTCTCTCTCTCTCTCTCTCTCTCTCTCTCTCTCTCTCTCTCCAGACGATAAATTGAGGCAATAATCAAACTGGCGTCGAATGATGAGAGTAATAGCAGCTGGCATTGAATTTTGACAGAGTTGTGTTGATGCCTAATTATATAGGTAATATACGTACAAATGGAGTTCATTTACATTTTATCTAAAAGCAAAGAAAGCAAATTGATGAACTGAGAGTGGCCAACACGATCTCGAAAAAAAGGAAATACCTTTCCCTTATTTAAAAAATGGAAAGTTAGTTTTATTCTTATTTATTATTTTTTTTAATGAGGATCAATCTCCAGTTACTGTGTTCGTTCATTGTTGATAAGTTCACTGTTCCAAATATAGTTTGGAACAGACAAACAAAGCTGTCGGGTCTAGAATTGGGGGCCACTCAGCCACCGTCATCTCCTTCAGTCTGAGTGAGGTATTCCAAAATCCTGGAACCACACCTCCTTGAGGAAGTGACGGGAGCAGCTAGGGTTTCGTGAACTTCATGAAGGGGCTTTTCTCGCACATGCTTTGACCTTTCTCCTGCGTAGATGCGTCTGGTGAAGAGCTTTAATGCTTTAGTTTTTATGTTGACATAGGTAATATGGATTTTAATTTTCTGGTTAGAAATGTTGCAATTTTTTTTTAGCTTTTTGTAAAAGAAAACTATTGATATGGCTTTTTATCTTCCAGCCTCATATCTTAAAAACTACAGAGGATAGAAGACTTCAAATTGGTATGTTGATTATCCACCCTCCGATCATCAAACATACCAAATTGCAGCCCTCTACCCTCATTAGATTTTATTTGCTCCAAGGTTAAAGTTAGCCCTGATCATGCGTACGGTGCCAACAGCGCAGGCAACCACCAGCCCGTGGCTGAGAGTTTCGTACAGCATTACACGCTGTACATAAAACTCGATTGCGCCGAGGAATATTCGGCGTATTTTTTATTCGTTTAATATTTGATATTGACTCGAGTTGAAACGCCTTGACTGGAGAAGAGTTGAAATGTCACTGAAATAAAGGAGAGGCTCTAGAACCAAGTAGTTATTAATACGCATGACTTTATTCACGGTAGTGACATGATCAAGTACAAGTAGTAATAATTTTGGTACACACAATTCCGCAAAATCGTCTAAAGCAAAAAATTCTTCTTCTAAATTATTTCTTGCTCCCCACAATTTTTCAGAGCTGTAAAATAACATTCGGTCTTCTTAATCACCAAATGAATTCGATGCTTTTTTTTTCTCATTTCCTCGTCTACCAAAACTTGTCAGGCTCTATAATAGTGGTTTGGTTAAACTAAGATATACTTGTTTTTCTTTTTTCTTAAACGCGCCGAGCAATTGATCGCTTGTTGATCAGTTTGTGAGATAAATGTTGAAGATGATTTTGTTATTGATTATACTGGAATGTTTTTCGTTTCTGTTAATCGTACTTCAATGATTAAAGAGCTTCGTCGGCACCTGGCAAAGGAATGTCTGTGTTGTTATTATTATTATTATTGTTATTATTATTATTATTATTATTGTTATTGGCAGTCGGATCATCCAGAGCACTATGAACACCGTCATCCGAGTTTCCATTTCTGTAATGTGACTCTGACGATGAAGAGTCATAATCGCTTTGTGGCAGACACGTAATAACATCATTTGAGGGAAGGGACCGCGAGTTCACACCTCCTTGAATGGGATCAAATGCGATTAAACGTGTGCTGAATGCGGAGAGAGTGATCAAGCCTGGAGAACACCGACGCACGCAAGCACGGGAGAGTGAGGAGCAGGACGCACATTAAGAACGGCGTGTTCCCCTGGGGAAGGAGATATGGGTTCGAAGGAGGAGGAGGAGGAGGAGGAGGAGGAGGAGGAGGAGGAGACGGTGTTTAAGCTGCCGACACCAAAACAATTAAGCGCGAGAGCGACAACAAAGGAAGAGCGGAGGGAGGTGCTCTTCCCCACCGGGAGGGAGGTGCAGCATCAGCAGCAGTAGCTTTTGGTTTTTCAGTAACCGGATCGCGCGCAGTTTTATGAGTGGATTTACAGCCTATAAAAACGATGTTACTCCTCAGCTTTCTGTAGCGTTCATTCTGAAGGTAGAGAGAGAAGCATGAGCAAAAGCTACTCAGGCGAGAATGATTGTGGTATTAAAGTGTCTGCACCTAGGCTGGGAGAGAGTCGATGGTCATCGGGGCTTTTTGTTTACCGTCGCTGTAGAATCTGGTTGTCAAGACGATGCCAAGTTATTGCAGCGCTTTTTCTCGGCGAGAGCTATGGACCAGCTTTACTTTGTAAGTAGGTGGCTAAGTCAGATTAATGATTTGAGGTTTCGGCTCTTTCCGAGGTTTAGCCGGGTGGGGCGGGGGTTGGAGGAGTGCTGCAGGGGAGTGGAATCAATGGCTGCCCAGTAAAAAATATCCCGGTGGGGAGGACCTCCTAGGAATCAATTCATTCTGAAAAGGAACAGGAAGAATAAGGCGGTTCTCGGTGTGATCATGATAATCATGATGATGATGATGATGCTAGGTGCTCCTGGAGTTCAGTCATTTCTGGGAGGCCGATTTCTCTCTCTCTCTCTCTCTCTCTCTCTCTCTCTCTCTCTCTCTCTCTCTCTCTCTCTCTCCCTCTCTGATTTCTTGGATTTCAATCGTTATCTCTGTTCCTTTGTATTCAATTAGGTTGCTGCTGTTCCTCACTTCTAATCCCTTTTATTCCTTCCTTTTCTCTATAATAATAATAATAATAATAATAATAATAAATAATGAATATAATAATAATAATAATAATAATAATAAAAAAATAATAATAATAATAATAATAATAATAATAATAATAATAATAATAATAAGAAGAAGAAGAAGAAAAAGAAGAAGAAGAAGGATAAGGATATGCCAATGGAAATTGTACCCATTAATCATAGGAATACCAGGCACGATCCCAAGATCCCTGAAAAGGAATTTGGATAAACTAGAGGCTGAAGTAGCACCAGGACTCATGCAGAAGAGTGTGCTCCTAGAAACAGCGCACAGAGCGAAAAAGTGGTGGACTCCTAACGGAGGCAGGATGTAACACGGAACCCCCCACTATAAAAACCGCCTAATCGAATAGAATGCCTGTGATAGAAAAAAAAAGAAATAAATGAATGAAAATAATAATATGAAATTCTCTTTATTTAGGTTCAAAGCCATATTACAAAGGACAAACAGCACCGCTACAACACAGCACAAAGTCACTCGAAGACGAAAAGAGACATTGCACAGTTGCAGCCAAACAGTACAAATAATAATAATATACAAATTGGGTTCAGCATGCTGGTAAAAAGAGCTAAAACAAATAGAATGATTAACAACTCAAATAAAGTGATAATGCTAATGATAATATCTAATATTAAGCATAGAATGTGAACAATCGGTTAGCTGACACAGATGAGCATCGTCTACAGTTCGGGACAAAATCAAGACACTAGAATATTTCCGAGTAAATCGGACTGATGAGAACGCCATAATTGGTCATACGAAACCCAGAGAGAAACAAGACAGTGTCTCGAGGACACCGCAAGAGCAGACACGAGGAGACGCAGGGCTGTCGTTGTGATTGTTTGTCTGTCCGCTAACTCCGGCTTCTCTTCCCACCTTCTGTTTTCCTCGTTCTTTTATACAAACCTCCGTTACATTCTCGGCCTCTTACTCTTCCTGCCTTTTCTGGTCAATATCATTAGCGACGGATTATCTGGCGTCGCCTACTGTGGATTTGCTCTGCTCACCGACCTCTTTCCTTTGTCTCAGTCTCGATCTTGGCGTTTTTCAGTCCCATGGCTCTTCATTGCCTTTGGAAATTCATTGATGTATTTTCAATATATATATATATATATAGCGCTCCAGTAAATGCTACTCTTTTGATATCCAGGAATTAATTCGGGATGAGGATGCTGGCTTTGCACCCTACCTAACGGATGTTCCAATGGCTTATTGGCCAACGACCTCCGGCTGTCTTGGTGGTCACCTAGCCAAGGGGGCTACTGACTAGACCCAGCGTTGCGTTACTTAGCTGACTGAAGGTCGGGAGTTGTTGAGCAAGAGTGCTTCCTTGCGCAGGGAAGCTTTGCTGATTGGTGTTATTTTCATTCACATGCATTTTACATGTTATATATGACAACATGTGTTGCAGAAATGTTGGAATATCTTGCATTAGTGCTCCCGTTCTTTCAGTAATTCCCCTTTTGCATAACGGCCAAAGTGAATTGTTTTTACTTGGGAAAGGAGTGAGCAACTTGGCCTGTTGCAAGAGATTTTTTCTATTTATTTAAAACAATAAAGTTTATTTACAAACATCGCAATTTTCATTAACACAATAATTTTTTACAGTAATATTTGTTATATACATACCTAATAATTCGAGTTTATCTCGAGTTTAGAGGACTTCTTTCATAAATCTATCCGTTACAATTGATTTTAGTTTGTCACCATAAATGGATTTTAGGAGCCATTTGCAATTATTTATTTTGCCTTTGAGAAAATTAAAGATTTCTATTTCATTAAAGTTTTGAACTCTACTTATCCATATACAATAAAGATAGTTACATATCAATCGGCTGAAAGGAAGCTCGAGGATTAGCGATTATCCAATTACATCAGTTTTCTTGAAACCTTGGAAACAGATAATGCCACCAAGACTCAAGACTCCAGAGTTGGTGCTCATTGTAAAGACAGTCATCTTGACTGCGCTGGTTTGATATTCGGCTTTTATTGAGTAAGTTGTTGAATTTGCGAAGATTTTAAGCAGCAGATTTAATATATTCGAAGTGATCGGCGTTTTGAATCACAATTGACAGAAAGACGAATCAGTTTGACAAACAACGAGCGAATCTGCCTGTGTCATTTTCGGGTGCGGAAGACTGACCAGTTTCTGGTTGGTGCGTTTTCCAATTTACACGGCCGCAAAAGACAACGAAGAAGAAAGATGGGCGTCGGAAAAAAGAAAGACAGGGTGTGAACACGAAACTTGTAATTGTGTGAGAACAACACCATTCGGACGGACTTGATTTTTCTCGGGAGAGGACCAGGAGGGGCCTCCCAAAGGCCTCCCTCCCATCCCCTCCCCCGTCCCCCGACCATCCCAAAACACCTCGTCCCGCAAATGCCCACTGGCTTCACTAACAAGGCCAGAGAGCTTAATTCCACGGTGTAAGTTAGACTAATGAGCTTAAGTCCCCACACAAACACAAACCAGTGGGGTGCTTCGGCTGATGCCGTTTCCGCTGCTACGGTCATTCCTCCTCCCCCTCCTCCTCCTCCTCCTCCCTAGGGTGTTGTGCCCCCAGGCCTTATGGGCCCAAGGCTTGGGTTGACGAAGTCAGAGAACACCTTCGGCCGCCGCAAATGATGCTACAGCCGCCTTCTTTGCAAACGATCTGGCTGATGAAGGTAATGCGATCGTTTTTCATAACATTCCCTGCCTTATCAGACGCTAAAGGTAGTCAAGGTGATACCTGGGATTCACGTTCCTCAATAGCGGGAGCTCTCTCTCTCTCTCTCTCTCACACACATACACACACACACACACACACACACACACGTACGCATTAAGTTACAAATGTCCTTTAATATCTAAATTCGCTCTACCTCGGAATTAATATATTTCCATATACGTTTACCGAAGGGGAATTTTTTAGTTGATAATAATTTCGTTCGTGGGGTCGAACACAAGAGAGGACGGAATTAGCATCAACTAAAATTAATTCCGAGGTAGAGCGAATTTGGATATTAAAGGACATTTGTAGCTTAATGTTTGTATATGAATCAGGGTGATGTGATAAATATTCATATGTATGTGTGTGCTAGTTATATATCTGTATGTGTGTATCATTTCTTCAGCAACCAAATCAAAGATAGGCATCTGTAATAAGTTGTAAGCTATGTATTCCTAAATGTATTTATGACTTGAAAGAAATATCACGACGCTACAGATTGTCGATCACTACGATTTAAATTACATCGTTGAAGCTCCTTGAAGAGAACACAGAAGGAACAAGAATCAATGATGAACAAATGGAAGCAAAGTAATTTACAAAGTGAAATAGAAAGAAAATACGAGAAGCGAAATTCATATATCTAATTGTATATATATAGATATATATATATATGATATATATAAATATATACTATATATATATATATATATATATATATTTTTATATATATGAATATGTATAGTACAAATGGATAATTATTTGGCCGGCCATATTTTGTGTGTGATCGGGGATACCTTCAAAAAGTAGAAAAGCAAATTTTGCTTTGTTATGAAAAGCATTAATTTCTGACGTTGCTGTTCAAGAGCTGGAAATCGGTTATTTCACGGATGACTTCCCGTTGAAATGTCGTTGCCAGAAACTCTCATATTTTAGGATTTCCAGTTCATTTGTGCGACCTGAGGAGCAATGTCAGTTATATCATAGTAATATTGACGGTAAAACAGCTATAAAAGAACTTATAAGGTGAAGAAAATGGCATTATTTATTTGTCACTTATAAGATGAAGAAATCTATTCGCATAAACATTATATATAATATATATATATATATATATATGTATATATATATATATATATATTATATTATATTCTATTATGTTATATATTATGTTAATTATTAATATCTTATTTATTATATATATATATATAGATATATATAATATATATATATATAATATATAAATATATATATATATCTATATAGATATATATTATAGATATATATATATATAATAATATTAATATATATATTATATACATATATATCTATATATATATATATATATATATTATAATATATATATATATTATATATATTATATTACATGCTTAAAAATCAAAGCAGATGCACGCGACTTCATTAGATAAGTGAATACCACAAGAAAATGATAGGCAGAAATCCAAGCGCTTTCGCCTTCATTACGACACCGATGTCTTAAGACGAAAGCTCTTGGATAATATACCACTTGAAGAACTATTGAGAAAATGCCCCACTTCAAAATATAGTAAATTATCTCAAAGAAATAAACCTTCTTTATATGATATAACAGTATTATAATTTCATAGTTATACAGTAAGCGCTGAATGGCCTTTGCTGCCCCAGTGCTTGGTGTTACACCTAAACTTTATAAACCAACCAACCAACCAATCTTGGATTTCTGCCTATCATTTTCCTGTGGTATTCGTTTATATTTATACTAGATTATTTTATATATATTATATAGATATATATATATATATATGTGTGTATATATATATATATAATTATATATATAGTATATATAATATATATAATGAATAATGAAATACTGGGAACCGTTTGAGGGAAGCGTAGAATGGAGGGCATTCATTTGCTACGAGGAACAAATGCCCGAGATTTAAGTGGGAGAGTCGGGCATATCAATGAGAGAGGGAGAGAGAAGAAGACTATAGCATCGGCCTCCCCAGCCAGCAGACTCCTCTCTCAGAGGGACATGTTCATTGGTATGGAGTCGTGGTGCCCAGGGGTCTTATGGCTTGGGTCTGTCGGCAAATCCTTCGACTGCTGAATAGGTGGACACAGTTCCAGTCCCTGAACCACTTCCGTCCCCTTTGTGTCCCTTCCAGGCTGACTGTTGGAGGCTGTCGACACCTGGAGTGGAGGCTGAAGAAGAAGAAGAGGTGATGTATAATATATACGGCATTTAGTGGCGGTGAAAAAGTCTCTCGAGGTGTGTGGGGCAGGGGCCGATGGGGGAGGTCGGGTGTCGGGCAGGGGTGACTTGCTATCGGTTCCAGTGTCTTAAGCCAAAGGCGATTCCTTCATATGATGACTTGGGGACGCATGCAGGAAGAAACTCTGGCAACACGAATGAACGGAAAGGAAATTATACGTTGGAGTTTCCCTTATAACGGAGAGTTGGCAACATTTCCTTCAAGTCGATTGAAGGTTTGCCGAAAGATTTTAATGAGGTGGTTCGGCCGTCTAAGTACACAGAGTCAGCGCCCATTCAAAACAAACACAGCCGCGCCGATATAGAGTCAATCGCTGTCCAAGTGTCAGAGGTAACAATAAATAGAACGAGCCTTCATTTGTACCTAAGAGAGGTAATGAAAATAGTTTGTCTTCAAAACGTGTAGAGTGTCTGCATATCTATTCTGGTGTTTCGATCAGAAATTTCCCAGGACTCCAATGCAGATAAAAAAAGTCTAGATCTAGAGTCAACATACCAGAATAATGACTATAGTTGTTCAACAGCAATCGCAATTAATTCATAATAATGACTGCGGTGTTAATCACATTACTATGCCAACTAAAAATGACCCATTGATTATCCAGATCAGTTTATAAATAAGTGTTTACAGGTTCGGTAATGGAGTTGATAATACCCTGTTTTACCCAGTGCTTACTTACCAGTCGAATATGTAGATACTAATAACAGTCGTTATCGTTCCAAGTCCGAAGTATTATTATTATTATTATTATTATTATTATTATTATTATTATTATTATTATTATTGGAAGAGAAACCCACAAAATTACTGTGTATAACTTGTTTACTTATAAGTATTTACATTTTATTTTATCCAGCATTCGAGTGCTTTCAGGCCCTGTCTGTGGCCCTTTTTCAAGAGATGTGTAGATTGTCAGCCTGGGTCTTGAAAAGAGGCCACAGAGAGGACCTGAAAGTACTCGAGTGTTGAGTCAAATAAAATGTATATACTTATAAGTAAACACGTTATACACAGTCATTTTGTTGGTTTCTTTTCCAATCTTCAGAAGAAAACTGAATGAAGTTTTTGTTTGGTTCATTATTATTATTATTTATTTTATTTATTCATTTATATTTTGTGAATGCTCAAGTCTCAGTTTTTGGTGCATAAAGTGGGTCCTGCCAAGGTTCTTACGACACCGAGGGAAACCCAAAGGCTGACTCCTAAGTTCAGTTCACTAAGGCCAAAGGGCGAGCGGAAATTCTTGCAGTTTTGTAGGTGAGAACCAGAATTCCGAGGGTGAATAAGGAGACCAAACAGTGTAGGGCCATAGTGTCATCAGTACACAACATGCGGTGCACTGTAGGCCCCTAGTTAGCAACTCCTTTCATTCCTTTTACTGTACCTCCGTTTTTATCCTGTTTCTTCCATCTTCCTTAACGCTCTCTCTAAACAAATTATTTGTAATGCAACTGCTTTGAGGTTTTCCTCGTTATACCTTTCAAAAACCTTCTTTTATTTTTAATTTCCTTTTCAGCGCTGAATGACCTCATAGGTCTTAGCGTTTGGCCTAAATTCTGTTCTATTCCATCAAAGGAAGCGGAGCCCCCACGAGAAGGGGTTGGATAGGAGGCTATCTTGCCTGCGCCTGGTGATTTCCGGTAAGTGTCAACTCATTTATCTCTCTCCTCCGTCTTTTTGATGTTGACGACAGAGGCCTTCATTAGCATTCCAAGGGCGTCGGTAATAATTTTGGCAATGGGCTATTAAGGCCACTTAGAAAAATGACTGGAACGTTTACCTAGAGAATATGAATGCATGGCATCATAATACAATTAACAAAAATACGCTTGGTTTTATTAAACATCGAAGAAGACCTAATTTACATTTCAATTTTCAGCGTTTCCTTCGTAGATATATTTCGAAGAGGATTAACACGAAACATGTGATACGGAGACCTAAAAGATTACCGTAGAAAGAAAAAGAATGAATGACATTACACCCTGATTCTGAACCAACTGGCGGTGTTTAGAAGTCTTGTGGAAATCGAGCCACGATAAGTGAAAGCATTGCAGGTGATCAGTTTGGCAAGACAGTTTGAGAAGAATAGAGCTCATAAAAACTTTCAGCGTCGAGCTCGAACGTTTTCTCAAATTTCTTTCCAGGTCCCTAGTTTGAGGCTACGCTCCCACAACATTACATGACAGTTTTGTATCGCTTTCTGTATTTCCTGAATTAAATTTACCTTTTGCTAATATCTATAAATGGATATACTAGCTTTCTTTACCTTTAATCATTAATAGCTGCATTTATAAAAAACATATTTTTTTTTCGTTTTTTTTTATTTATTTAAGTTTTATTTTCTCATCTTTAGTTGATCACAGATGGGCGCATATTTTGATGACCTTCCGCCTTGACCAATGTGAATCTGTGCTGCTACGAAGAACCGTCGTCATATAACGGTTTGGTTCACATAAACACCTCCGGTGGTTCAGGACCATGATGTTAGAAAGCTGAGCCTGTGAAGCGTTTCATGGCATTTATTCATTTTTTTGTTTTGTTTTACGGTAATCTATTACGTTTCTGTGTCAGCTGCCTCGTGCTTATCGTTTGCAAAATTTATCCACATACGAAATGCTGGGAATTGCAAGGTTAAGTAGGCTGTCGTCGATGCATAATAAATAGAAGCCCATTTGTATTACGTTTCATCAATATGCAACGCAGTCATATTCTGCAGGTATACGTTCAAGTCGTTTTTCTAAGTGACCTTGACAGCACGATGAAATAATTACCCTCGCCCTTGGAATGTTAATGAAGGCGTCTGTCTTCAACATAAAAAAAAATATAGAGCGAAAAAATAAACGAGTTTACACATTCATTAAGGCTAATCATAGAATTGCACCCACAAGCACAAACAAATATAGACGTGCATATATGGATGATAAAGAGAAACTACAGCAACTTGAGTGAGAAACTGGGTTCGATTCTCGGGCATTCCACAGAGGGGTAAGAGATGTGTATTTCTGGTAATAGAAGTTCACTCTCGACGTGGTTCGGAAGTCACGTAAAGCCGTTGGGCCCGTTGCTGAACAACCACTGGTTCCATGCAACGTAAAATCACCATAGAAACGGCAAACAAACAATGATGGAAAATCCCAACCAGGGAGGAGGAGAAGTGATTATTGATTGGATGGTGGAAAAATGGAAGCAGCAGGTTGCATGCAAGTACTTAGGAGATATAACGAATGATGGAAGGGTGACAGAAAAGGAGAGTTAGAGAGACGTAAAAGATAGGAAGATAGCTTAAAATTTTAGTATGTGTACAAGATATGGAAGACAGTCGGAGTGTCTATAGAAACCCTTGGTGTGATGCGATAATGGGTGAGCTAACTCTCCCTTATGGAAGTGAAATATTGTTTCCGAATGTCAATGAAAGGTGAATGGTTGACATTATTGTGGAATATTGTTATGTATTGTGAGAAGCATTAAAGCGGTTTGAAAACTGTAGAGATAAGTAAAATTGGTCAAAACACTAAGCGCAGGTTAAAGGATACGCTGAAGTGTTTTGAGATGGTTCGGCCCTGTAGAAAGAATGGAAGGCGGTTTGGTGCTGAAAAAAAGCCCCTAATTCCGAAGGGTAGGGAAGAAGGGGAGAGCGAAACCAAGAATGTCTTTTATATTCGAAGTAGAAAGAATGAAAAAGCGTGGATAGGAGGGGCCTTGAAGTGAGAGATCGTCAAAGAAAAAGTTAAGTAGAGTAATGTGTGGAGTGGCGCTTCACGCACTGCTGATGAGCGACTGATCATGTACACGTTTTCTGCACAGGGGGTTCATCTACTATTCAGCAGTTCAAGTGTGAAAGTATCAGTGACCATTGTCTTGTTTTTCTCATAATCCAGCCCCTGTCAGTGGAAGCAGTTTAAAGATTAAAAGAAACAAGTAAAAATTACGCCCCAGGTTTCTTCGGCGCAGTCGAGTTTTCTGTACAGCGTATGATGCGGTATGAAACTCACAGCCGCGGTCCATAAAACTTTCATCCAAGGCCTGGAGGTGGTCTATGTTGACTAACTTTAACCTTAAATAAAACAAAAACTACTGAGGCAAAAGGGCTTCAATCGGCTATGTTTGATGATTGGATAGTGGATGATTCCCATACCAATTTGCAGCCCTCTAGCCTCAGTAGTTTTTAAGGTCTGAGGGCGGACAGAAAAAAAGTGCGGGGACAGACAAATAGCCATCGCAATAGTTTTCTTTTGCAGAAAACCAAAAAGCGCAGCAAGATGCGAAGAAACCTCAGACGAAGTCACCCAATTTCGCCCACCACCACCACCACCGCAGTCGTCGCATGGAAGCCGTGGCGGGCTGCGCCTCCTGGCCCAATTAATATAAAGGTAACACGAAGCTAATCCCTGGCCTGAGCAAGCCACGATTAAGTTAATACGCGACCATATTTACTCTCGTCTTAACGAGGGAGCAACTTGGCCAAGACTAAACACATGCTAAGCTTATTACTCTTATCACCCCTCGTCAATTACTGACACACCACGCTGCTGAGAGATGAGGGGAGGGGCGGGGGCGGGGAAGGGGGTGCGGTACTGGCGGGAGAGGGCCATAGATAGCAGTGAGGGCCGCAACTGTGGCGGTACCGTTGTTCGCGTTGGTACCAACGCTGCGCTTTTTGTGAACGCGACTGCAGAGAGAGAGAGAGAGAGAGAGAGAGAGAGAGAGAGAGAGAGATTCGCAACTGGTAGCAGAATTCATTCAGCCTGATTCCTCAGTATATCGTTTAGCGAATTTCACACTTTTTACTTTTGTAACGTCGTTCAGCAGTTTCATAGAAGCAGGGCCGCTTGACTAGCAAACTCTTTGCTGCACTACGTGAGAAAACTGCTACAAAGGTGGTACTACTACAATCGACAGCACCCGATACTAGACTTAAGTGTTTTTTGCAGCGCAGCTGAGAGTCATTGACCCCGCAAGAAACACTTGGAGTGGAGGGCAAGCATCGGAATGGCGGGAATATTGAAAACCATCGCAAGGAGGAGTAATGGCTGAGAGCCTCGACGACGAGGGTGCAAAGATCCATGACACCGACATGAAAGGGAAGTGGAAAAAGAGTCCGAGAGGGTCTCCAAAGAACACACACACACACAAGAGCGCATTCCTCCCGCTCCAACCAAAGGAGAACTGATGGCTTTCAATAGTCTTTCTGCGGCCATTATTGCATTTTCCATTCAGTGCTGATGCTGTCTGTATATGGCTGGAGCAGAGGTTCTGGCACCAGCGAAAATAATCGAGTACGATCTGGTACTAATGGTGTCATTTTCACTTTTTCCGATAGAGCGTTATTTTTGTATATTTCCATTAAATCGATAACACAAAATATCCGACTATTGCTACGCAAGATACTAATGGTACTACATACCCGCCTTGACACTTGGCATTCTTTATAAAGAACGAATATGAAGAGTCATCGAAATTGCTGATCTCGTCGAATGAACTCATTCCAAAGATCACTGAATCTTTCTTCAAGTTTTATCATTTTCATCGAATTTTTTTCTCTGAATTCTTTGCAGTTGGGGAAGTGAAACTGGAATATTAGAAGTTGATTAAAAGGAAGGAATGTGTCTGTCTTTTTGCGTTTTTCTAGTCAGTCAGTTTCGTTCAATCGTTTGTAAGGTTTCATTGAGAAAACTATGGAAAGTAGTCTGGAAGGTTTCATTAAAAGGAAAAACTATGGAAAATTGTCTGGAAGGTTCCATTAAAAAAAACTATGGAAAATCGTCTGTAAGGTTTCATTAAAAAAAACAACTGGAAAATCGTCTGGAAGGTTTCATTTAAAAAAACATGAAAAATCTACTGGAAGGTTTCATTAAAAACTAAGGAAAATCGTCTGTAAGGTTTCAATAATTAAGGAAAAAAACTATGGGAAATCTGGCACATCACATATTCACACGCCCTATTGTCAACGGGACCAAACTAAATGCTTTAGGTATTCGATGAGAATTGTGGATGAAAATTCTTTTTGCTAAATAACTTATTCACAGCAACTCAGAGATAATGAATGACACCGACAATGTTTTTAAGACTTCTTCTTTTGTCATAATATTTGATCGAATGTGCGTACATCCTGTTCCATATGAAGATTTAGTGAATATTATCCATTATTAGTTAGAGGGTTTATATCGTGTGTGTGTGTGTGTGTGTGTGTGTGTGTGTGTGTGTGTCCTCGCGTGTGCATTTCGTCGACGTGCATAGAAAATTAATATTTTTCTTTTTTAAATCGGCCCAAGATTCCTAGAGCTACAGATACACACACAAAAGAGACGAGGAAAATTGTGCTTTGCATCAATTGTGGTGGCAGGCAGCTCTGCTAATCGTAGTCGAATGAGCGCTATGCTGCGTTCCCTGCATCGCCCCCCCCCAAACATAATGTGTCACTGCAGCACCAAAATGAGGGTACTGCTGTTTGGCTTCTTGATCATGACGGTTTTTAATATTATTCCGAAATCATCCTCAGCAGTGTGTAATCCTAACATCAAAGAAAGTTAGCAGGTAATGGAGTCGTTCGGAATGATGAGCAAATTTGATATCTCGGCGCTGACTAGAAAGAGGGAGAATTTTACGGCTGTACTACAAAAAGCCCTGTTACAGAGCATGACTTTTGGCTATAGACGTAAATGCAGACACTACAGGCACCCCCTTCTCTCTCTCTCTCTCTCTCTCTCTCTCTCTCTCTCTCTCTCCAAGAGTCCCATACGCGCAGACGTGTGTGTGTGTGTGTGTGAGAGAGAGAGAGAGAGAGAGAGAAGAGAGAGAAAGCTCGCCTCCCACTGAAAAATACTTCTTAACTTGTCGGTAATCTGGCTATCCATCGCCAGGGCAAACATGGTCATTGAGAGAAGCAGGTTCGTAAGGCCGATATTCCCTCTGCCAGACCAGCTAATACAGCCCTTACCATTGCACCAAGTGTTCGCAAGCGCCCAATGTTTACCCTCGGATGTTCCGATGTGTTGAGGAGCAGTGTTGCCAAAACCCCTTTTTATTATCTGGGGCTTTTGTTTCAAGGGAGATTTAGCCGCGATTTCGCCGTACGATCAGATTTCAGCTGGAAATGTCGGTGTGCGAGACACACGTGAGGAATTCTGCAATGATTCGCCTTCAAATCTCATTAGAAAGAGGCCAGCAGCATCCGACGTCCAATCTCGTTGTGGTCTATTTGCATTTTTGGCAATGCTGGCTTTCGGGGCCCCATATGCTAGTGGAGGTGCGATTCCGAGACAAGATTTTAAAGCCAATATTGTTAGTTTTCCTTCGGAGGTAATGGCAGCAGCCTTCCTTCCTTCCTACTGTTATGACGACACACTCCGCTTGAGAAATGTTTGGTCGAAGGATGACGCCCATCACATGATGCAAACGCTACAAACACGAGTGGCGCGAGATTAAACAAGATCATTTTTCGTCGCCACCTGTTTTCTCTTCCCTTCCTTTTCATTAGGAAGAGAGAGAAATGATCATGATCGGTTCCCGCCATATTGCCTCGTTTCCTCTCGAGTCTGCGTGTGGTCTCAGGACTCAGGAGGCATCAGGCTACTTGTTTTAAACGAGTCTTCTGGGATGAGGTTGCAGGAACCGTCTATTCTTTAACCATGGATTGTGATCATCAAAGGCTAATAGAATCCTAGCTGCTTCTGGGCGCATGTAACCCTTGCTTGGCTGGCGAGTGTGCTGTTGGTTGCACCACGAGACTCATTAGGAATAATAATGATAATAATAATTATTATTATAATCATCGTAATCACAAGTGAAATTAAGGTAATGCCGTGCCACACACAAGTTATTTATCAGTTTTAACAAAGGCCTGCAAAGGCTGATTTGTTTATGGACTGATATGTATTTAGCAACTGTCATTTGCTCTCACATGGACATGTTACACTTCGAATATATAGATTTCCCTTTATCCCTCTTATGAGATAAAGCTACTTCCTATTATGGTGCCATGGCAAGAGCCAATGACATAATTTCTCTTGTCTGGTATCAAATGGTACCATTGAACATTATCATTCAAAACCATATACATATTTATATATATGACAAATTGGAGTAACGGAAAGTCGTTCTATTTTCTTTATCCATTTATTAAGCCGACGTTTCGTATCTCTTGATACATCCTTTAAGCTGAAACAGAGATGAACTTAAACAGTAGTTGTGTGTAAAAAGTAAAAGGTATACACATTATATACTTGTTAACGCCATGTTAAAGGACAATTAAAGAATGCTTTTATATAAATATCTTTTAAGTGTTTTTAAGGTTGTGTCTCTCTCTCTATTTTTAAAAATATTTTGTCCTTTGAGATGTCGTTAACAAGTATATATCTTGCATACTTTTTACTGTTTTTACACAATTTCTGTTTGCCCGCGTTTACTATCTTTCTCCTTATGTCAACATGGTCAAAAGTTTTGTCTATAATCTCTACAACAGCTTCTTCTTATCCTCAGTCTGAACCTGTCTCTACTGCTCCTTCTTTGACTTCTCACATCTCCAACAGAAACCAGACGCACCTGTGTCAAACCAGATATTGTCAGGCCCACACATACTCTAATACATGTTTTAGTTCCATTTCAGGAACCTTTTGTCACCTCCAACTGTAGCCGCTCCGTACACCTACAGATGAGATTTATTGTCGGTGTGTCAAACCATTCTACATCAACTGTGCCATTGTCTTTTGTCTTGCCTGCTATTTTCTACTTCCTTTCATTGTCTCTTGCATACAATTTATCCAGTTCTTTTTAGGTTTTCCCTTCTCCCCCCCTGACTTCCTAATCGCTCACGCTTTCCACTAACCTCCATTCTTTCCACGTGACCAAACCCAATAAAAACCACTTCTTAAAAATCTCTTTTGAAACAAAACCGCAGCCTTTTTTTTATATAGATGGATTGATTAAAATAATCACGTTGCGACTCTGAAAACGAGTATTAAGTCGTTGAAACGAGGGATTAGTTTTACTGAACCCCCTATCATATTCTCTCTTCATCTTACTTTCCACCCTCTCCTATACTTGATTTATAGTGCAGCTGCGAGGTTTTCCTGCTGTTACACTTTTCAAACCTTTTACTGTCAATTTGAATTTCAGCACGGAATGATCTCATAGGTCCCAGTGCTTGGCCTTTGGCCTAAATTTTATATTCAACTCAACTCAACGAGTGATTGGTTGAAGATTCCACAAAACTCGATGATGGTCTGCCTGGGTTGGGTTGTTTCAATGTTTTTATGAAGCAGTATAGTTTGTCTTGTGTATCGCATGATATTTAAATTAACAGCAAATGAAAGGTTAACCATCATCACAAAGAGCGCCTCAGTGGCGTGATCGGTATGGTCTTGGCCTGCCACCTCGGTGGCTGCGAGTTCGATTCTCGGGCATTCCAATGAGGGGATGAGACGAGTATTCCTGGTGACAGAAGTTCACTCTCGACGTGGTTCGGAAATCACGCAAAGCCGTTGGTCCCGTTGCTGAATAACCAATGGTTCCATGCAACGTAAAATCAACATACAAACAAACAAACAAACCATCATAAAGAACCCCATAAACTCCATGTAATAGAGTCAGAAGCCTTGTGGGGAAATAGTGTTGCCCCCTGAGTCAAGATGAATTAGTTTTGATGAATGTTCATTTGTTTTACAGGTTTCGATAACTTCCTTGCCCTTGGCGATAGGGTGATAAGGCGCCTACGCTTCCCCACTGAACCAGACTAAACCATTGCAACACAAAAATTCCACCCGAAGGGACATTCTTCCTTCAGTAAGATCCCTGTGACCTTTGCTTTCTCATCTTTATGACTCGAATTCTGAAAAGAGGAATTTCGTCACTAGAATAACCCACACTTGCTTCAGTTTCCTCGTCGGTGGGAGAATGTTCTGTGTGTGTCTTCCAGACAGATTCGGATGTAAATGCCGAATGAAGTTTTTGTAGAATCTTTACACAAAAGGTTTGACGAAGAATATGGAATTTCTTCGAAGAATATGGAATTTCTTCTAAGTCTCATCGTATCTTGGAGCCTTTGATTTTGTCGATCTAGGTTAAAAAAATAAAAATGCTTTTGTATCTCACACTTTCCCTAATTGACAATGCAGTCAACGAGAAGTGTAAGTGGAAGGAATTTGGGGCAAGGCTTTTTGTGTCATGATAATTGTAATAATCTCATATAAAGTTTAAAGGGAGAAACCTCGAAAAGTCTGTACCGTAACTGTGATGGTGCTCGAATGAGTATTGTAACTGAGTCTACATTCGACAAATAGATTCTGCCAGAAGACCAGAATGTGCAAATGCAAATGACCCAGAAAGAAAAGCGGCCGACATGAGCAGAGCAGAAACATATTTGTCTGAAGTATTGGGCGTCAGTTATTCAGCTGACAGAAGGAAGTCGGACGCTTATAAATAAGGGACCGATTCACCACGGTGCGGCCCTTCTCTTCCTCCTCCTCCTGTCTCTCAGGAGCGCCCTTAAGGCTGTCGTAAAGTCTGTTGGCAGTCGGCACCGTTTGAGGTTGTTTGTCTTGGTTGTTGGCCTTTTTTTCTGTCTTCCGATCGACTCGGGAAGATTTTTGTCTGCTTGCACTGTCGCTTCGTGTAAGCGGAGTTCTGAAATGTGGAAGAAACCACAAAGTATACTTGGTATCGTCCCTCCAGTTTGACGGTTGGAAGCAATATATATATTAATTGTTACTAAGTAACTCTCCATTGCTTATATATATATATATATTATATATATATATATATATATATATATATATATAGATATGTGTGTGTGTGTGTGTGTGTGTGTGATATATATATAATATATATATATATATATATATATATATATATATATGTGTGTGTGTGTGTGTGTGTGTGTCTGTGTGTAAATAAATTCTTCTGTTATAACAGGATACGTCTCAAGTATAAAAGGCCCATTAAAACACTCCGGTTTCAAAGCTAAGGACTTTATTTCGGTGGACTGACTTCCATCCTTATCAAGTAATATATAAAACACTACAAAGTAATATTTTTATTCAAATACAACTGGCCAGGCACCACCACTCTGGGGTTGGCAAAGTAATCTAGGGGACATTTCGCCCCCCAGGCCAGCGATTTTCATCGGTGGCCCATACAATCACCAAAATGCAGATCCAGCGACCAGAGCTGTGGTGTGGGCATGCAACGCTCCGGAGGGTAGAAACGATGGTCTTCTCTCGATGCCCCACCTGTCACGTTTGTAGAATGGAGATGCCTATTATTACAGGGTGTCCATAAAGTCCCAGTACCATTCTGAGGCATAAATGCTTGGAATTGGACTGGGACTTTATGGACACCCCGTATTATTATTATTAATAATAAATTAGTCATTAGATGAACCCTATTCATAAGGGAACAATCCCACAGGGGCCATTGACTTGAAATTCAAGTTTCCAAAGGATGTGGCGCTCATCAGGAAGGAAGTAGAAGAAAAGACGAAGGCTTACATGCCAATTTTGGCCATTCCGTTTAATGCGCTAAAGCTCGTACAACAACGATTAAGCGATGCACTTTTCCCACCGTAATGGATTACATTGTTATCAAAGTATGCAGTTCAATCTTACGAGTGGGCAGATACAGAGTGTCCATAAAGTCCCAGTACCATTACAATTATTTATTGCTCAGAATGGTTCTGGGACTTTATGGACACCCTGTATATATCGACACTGTCATGCAGTTCAGAATAGAGACAGTGGAGAGAGCCTTGACAAGGTTGTGGAAGGAACGGGGAATTTGGGAGTTCGTCGACTTTCCTTCACGGATAGAAGTTCTGCATAATCTCTCTCTCTCTTCTCTCTCTCTCTCTTACGCTCACACAACACAACAAAATTACTCTCAGCGAGCTCGTGTCACCTGCGCCAGAGCACGCTTATCCCTTCAAATCTCTGTCAGTCCGCATTTCGGTACATCCTACGATTTACTGCTGTAAGAAGCCTGACGCCTTTGTAGACAGTGGTGGACCCTAAAAGAAACGTTTCACGCGACGTAAAATGACTGTTTGTCAGTGTTAGTCAGACGCCAAAAGTTGCGTCAACTCTGAACGAGTTCTTGTTTTGTTATGTTGTAGGGATTTCTGTACCGTGTATTCTATCTTTTAAGGATTTTTTTACCGTGCATTCTATCTTTTAGGAATTTCTGTACCGTATATGCATAAGCATCTCAGTGGCGCGGTCGGTATGGTGTTGGCGTACCACCTCGGTGGCCGCGGGTTCGATGCTCGGACATTCCATTGAGGTGTGAGAGATGTGTATTTCTGGTGATAGACGTTCACTCTCGACGTGGATCGGAAGTCACGTAAAGCCGTTGGTCTCGTTGCTGAATAACCACTGGTTTCATGCAACGTAAAAACACCATACAAACAAACGTGTATGCACATTGCTAAGCACATGGCACCTCCCTTTCATGAAAACGCAAGCAAGGATGTTTTGAACCTGTTGTGTGTATTCAGAATTTTTATGCTTTGTTTTGATTCTCTCTGTGTGTGCATACTCCCCCCAACCACCTACCGTATGGGTAGGGTGAAGGCAACTTGGCAAGCAAGTACGAACAAATGTGGAAATAAAAATTAAATTGGCAAATACAGTATTAGTATATTCTTTAAAGTTAAAATAAATGTTGTTGAGGGCACTGCATTAAAAAGGCACATAAAATCAAATTCCTTTTCCGGTTTGTGTGTGTGTGTGTGTGTGTCTGAGAGAGAGAGAGAGAGAGAGCGATTGTGTGTGTGCTTGTGCTTTGTGTGAGTGGTGTTGGCTCTTGAACTGCGATGAATTGATATTGAAGTTGCTTTGCCCTTCGTGCGTGCATGCAGGCAAGCACTTAGCTGTCGGTGGTTCTGTGGACGTTGTCGTTCCTTGCTTCTTGTCGTGTCCGTTTATGAGCTGAAGGCAGCAGAGGATGTGACGGCGGTCCTTCACATTTGCCCTAGACTCAGTGAGGATGGCGAATTAGAAGGGCTCTTTTTTTCTCCCTTTACAGAAAAAGAATTTGTTCCAGGCGTCAGTGAATCTCATTGCCAAATATTCTATCCCTGAAAGAGAGAAAATGCAGCTTGCACATTCAGGAAAAAGCAATGAATAATAATAATAATAATAAATAATAATAATAATAATAATAATAATAATAATAATAATATAGTTAAAACATACTCATAGTACCATGAGTCTTGAGATGGGGAAACAAATCCACATAATATAATATAAAGAAATATAAATCTGTATACAGAAAGAGTTCGGGAAACTGTTCGAACAGTTTCCCAAAAGATTCCTGTACAGATTCATCATTTATATATATATATATATATATATATATATATATATATATATATATATATATATATATATATATATAGGCACATACACAACTGGATTTGTTTCCCAATGATATATATATATATATATATATATATATATATATATATATATATATATAGCACATATACATAACTGGATTTGTTTCCCAATAATAATAATAATAATAATAATAATAATAATAATAATAATAATAATAATAAAAGTCTATATAAATTCATGACCAACTCCTGCACAAGAGAGAAATGAAATAATTGACTGACTCCTTGACACTCGAAATTCATCCAAACATCTGGTGAAAACGTTGATAGTGGAAAAAAAGAGAAAATTTAATAACGAGTGACAGTAAATATGAAAAACGACAAATTAACAAAAGGAAGGAAAAATACTTAGTATGGCTTCTTGCTCAGTTGTATTATTCGCCTCAGTGTTTATACATATATTTTTTTGCCTTTCTTTCTCTCTCTCTCTCTGTCAGTGCATAAATTCTGCAATACACGCTGTGCTATTATTAGACACTCCGCAAACTCCATTCTGTTTGGGTTTTATTAGTGAGCTGACCATTATGATCCCCGCCCGGGGTAGTAGTACTACTGCCTATCCGTCGGGTTTATGTTGCCGATGCTGGTACAAGACTCCTTCCTTCCTTCCTTTTTCTATTTTCTTCCTCTCTCTCTCTCTCTCTCTCTCTCTCTCTCTCTCTCTCTCTCTCTCTCTCTCACACACACACACACACACCGAGAGAGAGAGAGAGAGAGAGAGAGAGAGAGGTGGCTCCTGTTTTCCGTTCAACAGGAAAGTTTTACTGGGTACAATAACAAATTCAGCCCTCTCTCTCTCTCTCTCTCTCTCTCCAGAGGGCACATCTTTGTCTTACCAAGCGGTTCAGATGCCAAAGGCCAGTATTATGGGAGATTTATGTCTCGCGGCCATACACCAGAATCTCTCTCTCTCTCTCTCTCTCTCTCTCTCTCTCTATTTTACGAGGCGTACCGGTCGTAGCGGAGGTGATGGTTGTTGTGGGAGGTTAGTGGTGGTAGTAATAGGCAACGGATGCTTTGGCGGCATCTTCACAGAAGTCGCGATTATCCCAGTCCTCCGTCTCTCTCTCTCTCTCTCTCTCTCTCTCTCTCTCTCGTCCCGTCCGCCCGTCCATCCTTCCAGGGGGCCCCTCCCTCCCTCCCTCTCCCGCCCTTCCTATTTCTTACCGTCCTCAACCACAAATTGGATTATTACGGCGAAGATAAAAAAGTGGCGAGAAAAAGGAAAAAAAAGGCGAGGGCCCGACCGCAGCCATCCACATTTCTCATTTTTGCTAAGCTTGAGTTGCAAGATTGCCCTCCGGATTGCATCTGCGGGCTGGGGGGGGAGGGGGGGGGAGGCTGGCCGGGAGTTTTGAAGTTACAAATGAAAATATAACAGAAACTAATGACACATGTATAACACATGTATAACACAAAATCCAGCGCTCCGCAAATCTAAAATTCGCCTTGAAGATGCTACACTCGAGCGATGTCTAAGCGACTGACCAATCGCCTCCCGACGAGCGACGCAGGCTCCGCCCATGCGCGCCCCTCAACCCAATGGAGCGGGGACAGCCCCGGTCTATTGCAAATGTGATTGGTGGAGGTTCATGTTGGTGGGCGTGTCCGGCGGCCAAAGCTAAGGAAATTGAAGTCATCTCGAGGAATGAAGGCTGCTGCCGCTGCCGCCGCTGCTGCTGCTGCAGAAGCGTCGCGGCTCTCTCCCTCCTCCTCCCCCTCCTTCCCCCCTCCCCCTCCTGCTGCCACCGCTGCCGCTGCTGCTGTTCACGTGAAAGTGACGATGTAAGTCCCTTTGTAATAATAATTCACAGCTGATTTACACTCTCTTGGGACGCTCCGGCCGCCTGAAAAGAATTGGATGGAGACGGTAGCTGGGTGTAAATCAATAGTGGATCCCAGGGAGCAACAGTGGTGCTCAAACCAAGCCCACCTGCGCTCTCGGCACACACGGCACGGCACGGCACGCACATACGTATACGTGCATGTGCGCCCCGCGTCGTGTACGCTGGACCGCCGAACCTTTTGTTATTGTTTTTATCAATAGATTTGAATATTTCATCCACTACATCCGTGACAAAGAGAATCCGTCATCACCTATGTATTACATCTCTTTGTGTCAACGACATTGTTTTAACAAGTGGCAGAGTCGACGTCGCTGCACTTTTTATTTATTATGATCTCATTTCGCCTCGACTCTCGAGAGAGACAGAACACCACCAGCCTGACAAAGGCGCGCCAGCCACTTCATGCATCGCTTGCTCCCTCC
>NC_061094.1:14616676-14671676 GCF_015104395.2 Macrobrachium nipponense | reverse complement strand
CAAACGTTTGTTTGTTTGTAAGGTGTTTTAACGTTGTATGGAACCAGTGGTTATTCAACAACGGGACCAACGGCTTTACGTGACTTCCGAACCACGTCGAGAGTGAACTTCTCTCGCCAGAAATACACATTTCTCACACCTCAGTGGAATGCCGGAGAATCGACCTCATGGCCACCGAGGTGGCAGGCAAAGACCATACCGTCTGGTCATTTTCTAAGAAACAGCAGTCCTAAAAAGATCAAACTGAAACGTCTAAGAAACTATGATTATCTTTATAATTATGATTGACTCCTATTATAAAACTGTTTTCATCATTTCTGCTGTCGTGTATGTGTTATTATTATCTTTGATAATTATTACTGTTATTCAAGCTCGTGCATGTGCATCAGTTGGAGGGGTGTTCGCTTAATGTGAACATAAATGAGATTTCAATATATGGGTCAGGCTCTAATTATACTAAATTTGATGTTAACACCCAGAACTGGTGACTCAACCCTTTTGGACACTGTACTATATACTAGATTGATAGGCGCACATGCAACCTACTCGTCCAATGAGGGACTATAATGGGCATAGGAAACCATATTTGGGTGACTATGGCCACACTGATCCTCGGACTTAGAAATAAATTAACCCGATAATCCAAAACATATGAGTCAGTGAGTCGAGTCGAGACGACAAGGGGAAGAAGGTTAGGCACCTTCTTCTCTCTCTCTCTCTCTCTCTCTCTCTCTCTCTCTCTCTCTCTCTCTCTCTTTTCTTTTCTTTTTTCACAGAGGAACCTCGTTTGCTGTTTTTGATTAATTATTTCGACACAATTTTTTTTTGCCATTGTTATTATTGCTAAGAAATTCACAATCTCGTGAAAAACAATGTCATAAAAATCCACAATATATTGCAAAGTAATAAAGTTTACAATATAATTGTGGATTTCATGACAAACATTGTTATTATTTTTATATATTAGGTCGGCCAGCCATATTTCTCTGCATAATCTTGTTAAGTTTACCGTGATCTTTGTTTTTCTAATTATTATTCTTGTTATTTTTTTATTACCTTCGCACTTTGCAATTATTGTTCCTTTTGTAATGTATTGCAATGTTTTTTTTTATCATCTTGTTGTTGTCTTCTTTACTATCACAATTGTATCGTCATTCTGTATATGCATTTGATCAGGTGCCTAAACAAAATAGGTTATTATAACTGAAGCCTCTCTTCAGTAGGGGATGATTTCAGTCTCCTAAAACCCTCAGCTTGGTAATCCCAGTGTTGCTGAGATCATAATATTATCCTCAGTGACTGTTGCAGGTGTTCCATTTGATAAAATTCTTTCCTGTCAACCTGGATTATTTAGCCAATTTTTTTTCTTCTCAGTCTCCCAGTCAAACATATAGGTTAACTGTCCTCAGAGTAGCCACACTTCTCTACTCCGAGGGGAAAGACTCCCCTCTCCCCCAGAGGAAATCTAATATCTTGATCTTGTTTCCGGATGAAAAATATTCTGGGGTGTTGCAAATCAAATCTTAACCAACGTTTTTCCTCTTGCATGTCGCCTTAATAAGCATTTTGTTCTAATTGAAGGTTCACAATGAGCGGATCTCATTTTCCAGTAATTCCAGTGCTACTGGGTTTTATGTCTTCCTTTATCTTTCCACTCAAAGTTCCACAGGGGTCACGTGTTTCCTAAGGACCTTCTGGACGAATTGGCTTTAGCATTTTATCCTTAGTGTTGCACTTACTTCGCCTTTTGTAACATTCCTTTTCTTGAGGACCTCGTGGACGAATTGGCTCTGGCATTTTATTCTTAATGTTACACCTACTCCGCCTTTTATAACATTCATTATTTCAACCAGTTGATGAATTTTGACTGCTCACACAATTACAGTGACTATCATTTTGTTTTAACTGCTCATGTCATACAGTTTTCAAAACATGATGTTGATCTTACTATCTTCTTTTCCTTCAGTCCTGTTACTTCTACAAAACAAGGTCTATGAAGACCTTTCCAATTTTTGTATTTTTGTGAGAGAAGTTGAGAACCCCTTGTTTGTATATCGTGACTTTGAGGCGGCTTGGAAGAAAGAAGGTTGGCCTAGCTAAAAGTTCTGCTGATTGTTTGACAGATAAGTCTTTGTAGCAGTCAGCCAGCAGCAGCCGCCACTTTCCACATCTCTTTCGCTTAGATCAGAACAACGTTGCTTCGTTCGGCAACGGATTTTTAGGACCGAAACGAGGCCTTTTTTCTCCAATCCTTCATTTTCACCGAACCCTGTCACCTGTGGCAACAATCCCTCCCATCTCATTCTCTGTAGCAAACGCTGTCACCTCACCCACCCACCTACCCCTACCCCCACTTCGACTGCCATGGTCCTCGTTGGCCCACCAGCTTTCCCAATGTACCCTAAGGACTGCGGTCAGTTCCAACGTAATGGAAGCCGAACACGTGCGGAATGTTGACCACCACAATGCGAGTGTTCCTCCTTCCATCCACCTGTGTGTGCCATCCTGCGAATGGGTTCCCAGGCAAGATGCCGGCGGCCTTATGCCTCCGCACATGACTTCGAGAAACTTGTGAATGGACGGAATTAGACAGAGACGCGGTTTCCACTTCATTGATGGATGATACCTTGCTTCTCGCTATGCAGCGTTTTCTGACAATGAAAAAGACTCCAATGTACCACAGCTATGTGGTTAAGTCTTCAGATTTATATATTAGTGTATAGCACATGCATAATCGTACCACTGATCACAAATATATATATATATATATATATATATATATATATATATATATATATATATATATATATATATGCGTGTTTGTGTTTGTGTATTTATTATTTAAATGTGTGTGTGTGTGTGTGTGTGAGTGATAGTGTGTGACATTGTTTATGAAAGAAGGACAAATACGATTAGAAAATTACCGTTGGCAAGTACCATTTTTGTTTTTTATGATGAAAGCAGTAATAAGTTAACAATAAAGCATCACGAAAGAGCTGATTCGTCTCAAGTTGAAAGACGAATATTTGGAAAAAGCCTCCAAACGTTTCTTGATGCAAAGTGACTCCCTCATTCAGTGGCGGCAGATCGTTTTCCGTGACAAGATTTGCCCTAAATTGGTGAAGGAATTGAGAGGAAAAATTCAGTATATCTCAGTTTAACCGAACCACTGAGGTGGTTAACAGCTCTCCTAGGGCTGGCCAGAAGGATGAGATATTTTCACGAGGCTAGGAACAAATGGGTTACCTAGCTGTGGGATCCGAACTACTTTATGTCGAGAAATGAATTTCTAATCACCAGAAATAAATTCCTCTGATGCCACGTTGGCAGAGCGGAGAATCGAACTCGCAACTACCGAATCGGTAGGCGAGGATGTAATCCACTCATCCAACGAGGAACTTGGGAATTGAGTGGAATAGAGTCTCGGCTTCTGGCGACTTTCAACGATGTACTGTGTGAATGAGGGATGTTGCAACTGACAGCCTGTGAAAAGTGCAACACTCCATCAAGGAGTAAGATTGACAACCTGAATGACCACAATAAAGCACAACCCGATTAGAACATTTTTTTTTTGAAAGAACACTTTTATCAATCAGTTGCCTCATCTCGGCAAAAAGATCGAGTCTACAGCATTGAAGTTCTATGCAAGTCTCGTTTTGAAAATAGATGTGACTTTTGAAAAACTGTTATTACTTGAACAAAAATGTTAAAACGAACCAGGTCATAATTAATTACCATGTGTGTGAGGAGGGGGTGGGGGAGGATTGTCCTGCAGGAGATCATCGCTAAATCTGCAGCCACCGACTGCTTGCACGATATTCTTTTCTCTTTCGTAGGCGGCAGCGCCATCAGTGCACCTCACGCGGTGCACTCTATGCATTACTTAAGTTTCTTTGCAGCGTCCCTTCGAGCCCTTTCTACAACTCCTTTTATTCCAGCACCTCAGTGGCGTGGTTGGTATAGTCTTTGCCTGCCACCTAGGTGGCCGCGAGTACGATTCTCAGGCATTCCATTGAGGGGTTAGAGATGTGTATTTCTGTTGATAGAAGTTCACTCTCGACGTGGTTCGGAAGTCACGTAAAGCCGTTGGTCCCGATGCTGAATAACCACTGGGTCTATGCAACGTAAAAACACCATACAAACAAAAACAAACAACTTAACTGTACCTCCGTTCATATTCTCTTACTTGCAACCCCCTTTTAACAATCGTTTCATAGAGCAACTGCGAGGTTGTCCTCTTGTTGCACATTCAAAACCTTTCTGCTCTCAATTTTCCTTCCAGCGCTGAGTGACCTCATAGGCCACAGTGCTTGGCCTTTGGCCGAAGATTTAGACTCCAGTTCCAATTCCAAATTGTTCAGGACAGAGAGAGAGAGAGAGAGAGAGAGATTTTTCGTCCTTTGCTCGTTGTTGTTTCATTTTGGAGCCCCGAGAAGAGTTTCAGATAATGATTCTTGTCAAGTGATTTTCCAACTTGGACAAAACATAAGAATACAGATGAAACCCAAGGTGAATGTAGCCGAGTGATTAGGTTTGCGTGATTAGGCCCGAATAACATACAGGGTGTCCATAAAGTCTCAGTACCATTCTTGGCATTAAATACTTGTAATGGTACTGGGACTTATGGACACCCTGTAGATTGAGGAAAAGACGTATTGAAAAAAGGAAAAAAGGGAGATTTAAAACTTTCTTGTAATGAAATTTTATCTGATTCTAAGTTGAGCTACCATTCCTTGGGTCAGCTCTATCTTTTAGTTGGCTTTTAATGAGCGGCATTCAGTGAGCGACGTGTAGAGCTTCAGGGTATAATATGATGAGTAACAACTAGAAAACCGCTGGGTGGCAAAATTTCAAAGGTTTTTTTTTTTTTTTTTTGCCGATGGCCATCACAACTGGACTGGAGACTGACTACTATCTAGAAGCGCATTGTGCCATCTCTAACGTCAGCTGGTGTTACGAGTGGTGATTGGTCATTAGTACATTTATGGATAGAGGTTTCAGAATTACCCACATCCTTGCAATGAATTTAAAGGTGTTGCATTCCCCATTACTCACTTTTCAGTTGACTGACAATGCCTCACCTCACTGTATGGCACATTCGAAAGGTCCCTGCCTGAGTCAAGCAATACATTCTGTATTAAAGAAATGAAATAACCTCTCTTGGGGTTGTTTCAGATTTAAACGTTTTCAGGCTGTGATAGAGACGGAAGATTGACGTTAAAGGACACGGTTTACTGTTCATTAATAAAGTCCCAGGCGGTCTCCCATTCAGGGTGTTGACCACAGAGAGAAGCCTGGGATGTTTAATGGAGCCTCCAATGGGTTGTGATCTTGAAGATCTTAGTAGACGTTATAGTTTACAATGAACTTAGACAGGGTGGTGAAAAGCAATACAGTTGTCCAGTTATAAAGCTATAGTCGTATTAGCTCAGTTCTATCTATATATATAGGAGAATGTGGCTGGTAGCGATATGAAATTTGTAATAAGAAAGGGATTATAAACTGTTTTGAACGATGGGCACTCAAGATTGTTTAAGCAAGTATGATTGACAGTAGAAAAGTGAGTAATGCTTTGTAATCACTTATTTCATGCAGTAGAGACCAGGGCATATCAGTATCAGCTTTTAGAATCATTGCATCACTTTCGGTCAGTTGAAGACGAGAAATCTGTCGTTTTGATAAATTATCCCCCTCGCTGAATATGCGAAAAAAATCCACACCTTTTGTCTATTATTGCCCCAGTAGTTTAAGCTACAGCTATAATGAACCTCAAAGCGTAGGAGTGCCTAGTTGTGGATCCCTTGGAGGGAGGGAAAGCCTTTTCTCAAGCCAATGGAAAGCCAGAAAAAAGAAATAGTACCATCCACGCCTACCTTTGTTGTGTACATAACACCAGTGACCTGGGGTATGTGGCTAAAGCTCGTGAAATGACGTCCCGTCACAGCCGCCTGTACCTATTCCTTCTCAAAAGTATTCATGAGTCATACTTCACTACTATGACCTCTGCACTTCCTTCCAAACCTTCCCTTGGAGAGAATCTTATATCTTGTTTACTGCACCTATTCTGTGATCAACCTTTTCTCTCATCCTCCCACCGGCCTTGACATCAATTTTCAGTGAACTGTTTGAATCAACTTCTTTCATACTTCCACAATCCGTTTTCTTGGCAATCTTACGGTCAGTGTCTTACCCCTGCCATGATTCGCCTTTAATCTTCCAATTACTTACAAAACATTTGTTCACCATTCTTGGCAGTTTTCTTCAATCGCCAACTAAATTTTATTTTTATCCCCTTATTTAAAAAGATACATTTTTAAAATTCTTTTTACAATTCAGTAAATATACAATATATGTAATATATGTATAAAATCAACAAATATACAGTCATAATATTTTATATGCATCAATATACTAAAATTTACTATGTACATATATACATACATATACATAAATTTTATTAGGGATAATAATGAAAACCTCTCCACTTCTTATCGCAAAATTGTACAACTACATCTTATGTCATGTTTCTAGCATTGTAATTATCCTTGAAAATATGAAATAGCCATAGGGTTACCAAACCCTTGTCATAGACCCATGTTGACACGAACCAATGTCGCTAGCAACTACTTCATGCTACTTGCACAAAGCGAACGTTGTCTGCTGATCCAAACACAAACTTCTTGGGTGGATATTTTGATCCAGATCTCTTCGGTGACTGAGACGTAGACTGAGGGATGGTTTCTTCGGCAGCGTCTCTCAATTTTGAACTTTGTGGCTTCAAAATATAGAAGTCGGCAAGGCTTTTCTTTCGTTAGTCTCCTAAAGTTCGTCCGGTCACTTCAGATTTTGCAGAAGTTTCAGATTTCTTTCTAGATTTTTGAGAGAAAACGAGTTTCAAGAAGCAACAGAAAACTGGCAATTTTTAATGGTTTTACAATCGCTCAAGTTCGTCAGTATGAAAAGCTCATATCCCCATTTTCGAAAATTGCAGATATGGGTTAAATCCATACTCTAAAATGTGCCGAGATTAATGTCGGGAGATTTGCTTTCCCGTGGACATTTTCGCGAGAGGGCGGAGGTTTTCTTTGAAGAATGTTAGTTATTGCGCCGAAGTTATTGTTTGGGATGTCAGGGAGTGACTTCAAACTTGGCGTCATCCCTTCATAACGCAGTAATTAATTTCCATACGACTTTTAATCTTTACCAGGTTACCTAAACTTATTATGACACTGATTAATTTATAAAATACGAATGACCTCGTAGTTTCTTTTATCTTTTTGTAATAAAATCAAGCTCTGATATGGTCAGGGCATCTCACACGCTCTTCACAGGAATGTACAATACGAGCTGACTTGACTTCGAGGGCAGATAATCTATTGTACGAATTCGCCAGCATCTATAAATCACATGTATAGAATTGTTATCTTCTCAACTTTCCCAGCAGAAGACGTCTCAGGTTGTCTGCCATTTTGGGAAGGAATCAGAATATAAGTTCAGATTAAACGGTAGCCCTGTCTTTATTCAGGTTTGTGATCAAAACGAACCATACCAACGTTGCCTTTGTCTCTGCGCAGTACATACTACAGTTTGCCTTAGACGCAAATAATAATTGTTATTGATGTCTTTAGCTCTTAGGAGGGATTAGCGGACTTTCCTGGCATTCTAAGCAGCAAACAAGGTGGTTTACACTTCAAGATCCTCTTCTCTCTCTCTCTCTCTCTCTCTCTCTCTCATGCGTGGGTGCAAGAGATTATAGCCATAGACCAACTCAAGATGGTGAAGAGTCTTCCGGTTCATTTCATTTTCTGTTTTATTTTTTTGATAGACAGCAAAAGGAAAGTTTGGATGAGTTAGAAAGAAAGGGAAGGAGAGGCAGCAGTTGAGAGACGGGTCAATACGAGCATTGCTTCCTCCCTTGAAGTACAAACAAGTTTACGCATGCACACACACGCACACGCACACACACAGACACAGACACACGTGCACACAGGTTTGAAAGAAATAAATCGAGAAAAGTGACTGTGATTTGTAGTATCTATAAATATTTGCTGCAACGGCGTTACTGATTGGCCTAGCAGTTTTTTGCAATAACAGCACCGATCGCCTCAATTTGTATTTCAAAAGGGACCAGCTGAATCTGACGATGGCTAAATGCCGAGTATTTCCTTGCTGCCTGACGGCCGCGTTTTATTTGCTCAAAGAACAGAGCAGAGACGGTCGCCATTATATGAGCCAGCTATAGCCGGCATATAGATTATATCTTTGCTTTCGCCTGTCCTCACGTCATTACTCCAGCAGCTCGCAAATAGTTGGAACCAATTAGGGCAAAGAATCCGCCTCTCCTCACCAAGACAAAATCGCAGCCGCTGGTCATTTACAAGCAGTAAAACATCAATCTGAAATCGACCGATGTTTGACGACCAGAGTTTTTTTTTTTTTTTTTTTTCTTCTTCTTTTTTCAATTTGATCGAAAATTGCTGTTTGGATCTCTCCCGTAAATCATTCCTTTGCGTAGCAGACTTTATCATATGAGAGCCATTTCATGACGATTCTGACCTTGAATGTACCAGCTGTCAAATTGCAGAATAATTAGTGATATCCGTAATAAGGTTTTGTATTTGACCGAGGCTTCAATACTTGAAGGACGGACAAGAACTCACTATTAGACCTCCAGAAAGTATATTGGTCAAGATTGTGAGGACTGGAATCAGACAAGGAAGGAGAAAGCTCGAACTAACTTTATTGAACAGAGACGGCTGTATATATGAGGCAGCAGTGCGGACGGAAACGTAGTGTCCGTCACCCACTCACATACAAAGGGGGACGAGCCCCCGCTGCGATTGTGTATCTTCGCAGCTGAAAATATGCATATACCTCCGTGCAGAGAGTACATTTTTACATGGTATATATAGCGGCGGATAGGCCGTGAAATGCTGTACATTTTAGTATATGGTATAAAAAGTATGTACAGAGGAAGGACGGACATTTGGCGAAATGCCGTTCTTACAAGATATACAGTAGTCTTTCCTAACCTACATGCTGGGTGCGCTCCGCATTAGCACGAGTAGAGTGGTACGAACGAAGGACTGCTTTAAGTATAATCTGTCTTATTCTATCGCTTGATGTTGTGGTAAACATTGTAGTGAGCTGTCAGCAATTAGTTCCCCCCATCAGGCAAAAGCTTCGTAATTTTGTTTAATCTGTCAGGATATTTCCCTCTTCATTTTGTTTTTATCTGTCTATAAATAGCATTTTGAAGTCGTGTAATGCTGTAGAAGAGTTTAAAAGAAAGCTAGACAAAATCATTAGGACACTGAATGCAGAGTAAAACTTCCTCCTACAGATATGTGAGCGCACGATGTCTCCTCGGATGGACTAACAAGTCTTTGAGACATCCTAATCCTTGTAACTCTCTCTCTCTCTCTCTCTCTCTCTCTCTCTCGACTGTCGTATGACGAAACATGAATGCGGATTTAGATGTAATCCCGCTTTTGTTATCTTTGTGAGAGAAGCTTGTCTTCCTCAAGCCTCATAGAAGCTTATAACTGAAGGCTTAAGTCCGACTCATCATCCTCTGTGACCACCCCCCCCCCCCCCCCACCACCCCCTCCCGCCCACCCCAGTTCTCTTGTGAGGTGATCATAAGGCGGGAACACGAAATAAAATACATAAAGAGATGAAGTATCTTTTATTCTTAAAAACGATTCTCCACGTTTTGCAGATATATATATATATATATATATATATAATATATATATATATATATATATATATATATATATTATATATTCATTCATGCTTAAAATGATATTGTCACTAAGTGAGTGGACGTAAACTGTCATACTTACTACCAGTGATATTGTTTTAATCTCTCCTTAGTCCAAGGCCTTCAGCGCCATAAATACGGAATATATATATATATATAGTTTTTTTACGGCTATTAAAAGGAGGCGTAGCTTTTGTCATCATGAAGGCTCTTTTGTTATTAATTTTTATCATCATTATTATTATAAGAGTCGGTTGTATTATTATGTTATCCACTATGATTTTGTTTAATTGTCCTTGGTCTTAAACCGAATGGAAATTCACTTTCGTCGTTATCATCATTATTTTCACTCTGTTTTCTTGCCGCTTACGTTTGTTGTGACATTTATTCACAGCGACATTACGTAGTGTCTCCTCATTCTTGTCCCTTTCGAGATTTAATCTCTGCGATTTTTATCTCGGTTCTCTGCTTCTTTCCACCACCTCACCTAAACCCATTTGCTATTTGTTAATCTCAGCTTCACAGTCTTACCTTCTCTCTCTCTCTCTCTCTCTCTCTCTCTCTCTCTCTCTCTCTCTCTCCGCCGCCAACCTCAAGAAAGTCGAAGTGGGCTCTAAGATCTGCCGTAATTTGTCACTTGGCGTGTTGGTCCTCCTGGCAATACACTGTGTCATTGTTGTCGTGGTCAGCTCCTACTTAAGCCGATTGGAAGCCAACCACACCTACAATCACTCGGCCACACCGCGCCTTTTGTGTCTCTGCTCTTCGCTCCGTTGCATCTCCTTTCGTCGGTGCTCTCTGCTCGTGCAGCACTACTACCTGTTTCTTCCTTAGTTTTGTCTAGGGGGTACATTCTTATATGGATGTCTACACACACACACACACACACACACACTATAAACACTAGAAATTTATAGAGCAATGTGGATATCGCAATTGCATAAAGGTATCTGCTAAACAGTAACCAATAGATTCCATTACATATATATGTCATATCACATTACCGTGATTCATATACAGACATCGAGCTACAAATGTCCTTTAATGTCTAATTCGCACGTCGGAATTAATGTATTTTCATATATGTTAACCGAATGAATTTTTTAGTCGATAACAAATTGTCAGCTCAAATTTAGGACGCATATGAAGCCTTAGACCACACCGCCACCGCAAGAGGATTAGATATTAAAGGACATTGTAGCTCGATGTATATATATGTATATGTTGTTAAGGGATGTAAGTACGAACCTTGTCAACCAACAGCACAGCCCGAAAGTAGGTTATAGCTATTCTCAAGCTAGGAAGAATAATTTAGCAACATTTCGGTACAATCCGTTGTGTGACCGTTGTCCCGAGCATCAGGTATATATACCTGACAGTAGTCGACTATGGTGGCTTGCTGAGATCCTTCAAGTCAAAGCCCTGGAGAAAGAGAGTACCTTTTCAGAAAGTCTTGAGCTTCAACTGATAGTTAAATACTTGTAATAGAAAGCGATACGGTTGTTTTTTTTCAGTGGAGAGGTTAATAATAATTGGTCTGTAAATTTCTTCTGTTTATGAACAAAACGACAGCCATTGCCACATTCATTCTTTAACTGGTCAGTCAAGGAGGAGTCTCTGGGTACAGATACCTTCCTTCACAGAAACTAATTCATAAACCAACCCCACCCTCGGAAAGCGGTCATTCCTCTGCATGTTTGAAACACTCTTGCGCTTCCTGTGTAGGGGGTCACCTGTTCCTAACCTTCTCCCCCTTCATTCTCTGATGCATCTGTCCGCCCAAATTTGTCATGACATCGACATACTGTGCGCTATAGAACATCCTTTACATTCCTAAATGATTGCGCATGTAAGAGGTGTGACAATACGTGAAGCTTCTCTTGTAGAGATGTAATGAAATTAGAATGCATAGCATCAGTGGCCTTAAGCAGTTTTGATGCCAGATCATTTTGCAGAATCATGTAGTCAGTCAACCTGTCCTATGAAGCTTTTCTTTGTCACAAACTGACTCTGTTATCTTCAACAAACATCAGCCACTCTGCTCTCCGTTGACAAGAACCTTCATTAGCCATTCAATTGCAATTATGTGCCCACACTTCGAATTGGCCTTGGCATCCTTAGTACCCTTCACATATAGATCTTGAAAACGTGACAGGCATGTATGTATGTATGTATATATATATATAGGTGTGTGTGTGTGTGTGTGGGCCCATAGAAGTGCTGGTAACGCGATAAAACCATAGATATTGTTGGACAATACTTCAGTCCTGATGTGTGACCTTTTCAACTTAATAGAATACATATTACATAGAATCTATATGTCGTTTTTCACCAGAAGCATATGTAATCGTAATATCCGCATTGGCCTCTTTAACTTCTCGAAATCTTCACACTGTTTTTATGTGCTTTTTGTTTTATTATCTGCCTCGAGGGTTCCAAAATCGACAGGAAGAAACAAAACAACAACATAATAATAATAATAATAATAATAATAATAATAATAATAATAATAATAATATACCCTTTACAGAAAGTAGAGGCATTACTATAGACAATTAGAATACATGAGATAAAAGGATAAAAATATCAATGGGCTGTATATCCACACAGTTGCTGAAGTAGCAGTAAAAATAGTATTCATAATATTGAATTCTAATATTGAAATACTGTACTAGTAAAAATAAGATGATGGTTAAAAACACACTTGCTTATAATTAATTCCCAGGTAGGCACCTTAGGTGGTTACAGAATTCAGTTATAGCATGCTAAGTACAAAAAGCGGAGATGTAAGCCTTAATAATGATAATAGTAATAACAATAACGGAATCTACAGGAAATCATTGATAATTGCTATAATAGAAAACAAGTATACACAGCAATGAGGCCACCTCTGTGTAGGAAGAAACAAAACACCACTTATTGTCATTTCCCACAATTCTGACGTCCGTAGCAGGATTCGAACCCGCATCCGGAGTATCAGAACGAAGTCACGTTGCTTCATATTCTTGCATTGGGATCGCAGGCATACATAGTGATAAGCTTATCTAAACAATGTGAAGAATTCGAGAAGTTCAGAGGGCATTTTGGTTATTATATTTAATATTATTTTTTATTTTTCAATAAGCGAGACCTTTTTCTGCACTTCCCTTTACCCTCCTCTTACTTCTTCCTAATGAACACCTTAATATTCTTTGGAAGCTTAAATTTCAAGTCGGTGGCTACTTTGGTGGGATTGTTCTGTATGAATGATGTTCTGAACAATAATAGTATTAGAATGCTGTTCGATTACAGAAAGGAAGACAAGCACAGTGTAGGATCCCATTCTGGCCACGAACGTGGCTCATAAAGGAAAAGGGCGATAATGATAATGAAAACTAGTAAATTCTGAAGTACCTTATGGAACCTCCCTCTCTGATGCTGTGGCTGTGTCTCTGAAGAAGCCTCCTGTTGCCCAGTAATCCTGGTCAAGTGAAGAGTCGAGGCTGAGCTCTGCTTGTCTGTCTGTCTATCTCTTCCTTCCTCCAACCTTCTCCGACTACTATGAGTGCTTCCACTGTCTCACGACGCTTCTCATTATTCCTTTTTTTCGGATCGTTCTCTTGTCCCATCCGCTGAATGAAAAAGAATTGGATGACTATGCTCTCTCTCTCTCTCTCTCTCTCTCTCTCTCTCTCTCTCTCTCATAAACACACGCGTCATAACCACGTATCTTCCTCTCAGAGCAGTTGAAACGGATGATCGGATGATCATCTTAACTTTCGTATTCCATGGAGCGATAAAAATTCGTACCTCCGACTCTTTGAGTATGCTTACAAAAACCTCCCTCTTCTCTCGCGATCAAATGTAGACAAAAGGAGACGCTGACATATTCTCGTTCATTTTTATTGTGTCTCTTTTGACCTTCCCGTAAATACTGGGAAAGCAGCACACGTGTTTCAAAGAGCTTTATCCTCGTTCATAGACGTTAATCATTTATTCGATAATGATTAATTTTCATTTTTCCTAAAGCAGGTAATTGGAGGAGCTTTTTTTAGCTTATATATTTTCTGTTAATCTTGTAATGTATGATACATGCATTAATTCTGAGTGAAGAATGTTCATGTGAGGATACAACATATATAGCATATATATGTACACACACACATGCACATATATTTATTTATTTATTTACTTACTTATATATAATGAAAGGCATTGTTTCTTCTAGAAAATCGAATCTTTAACAGGAACAGTATTGCCAGCAGAATAAAAACAGAGAGAGAGAAAAAAAAAATTCATAAATCAGGAGTCAGACTAAAATGGCATTTGTATACCATAAAGTTGGTGATGGAAATAGATAAGTTTATAACTGGAAATGCTCAAGTTTGTTCAGGCCATACTGTTCCCATTATATATATATATATATATCTATATATATATATATATATATATTTATATATATATATATATATATATATTGTGTGCATGTGTGTGTATACTCTCATAACTTTGCGTTTCTAACATCATCCTTCACTTTTTCCAACTGCCAACACTTTCAAACTTTCCCACCTTTCACTGCACCTTCTCTCCACTAGCATCAACTAGTAATGGAATATCCCAATCAGTAACTGCTCAATATTCCATACCTGACTTTTTTTTTTACCCGATCAGTTTCCAACCACGCCTCTTGTCCATTATTTTCCTTTTCTTTAAACTCCATAATAAAAATAGGAAAAGTTTTGAGACCTATTTTACAAAAAACCAGTAACTCTTCTGGGCTTATATTATAGTATAAGCTTCACTTTCATATTGATAATACAGGATTTTCTCAGAAAATTGCCATTTCATCTTATATCCTTAGTGTTCCCATGTCACTTTGTACTTTTGTAGGCCCACAGAGGGCAATTGCTCCCCCCCCTTTATGATCTCAAGCTCTTGTCAGAGCCATTTTATTGCAAAGTTTTGATCCCTACACTCCCTTATACCTTCCCACAAAGTTCTTACCCTGTCAGTTCTGTTGTTGTCAGTCTTACTTCTTAGTCATGACCCAACATACCAGCATCCCTGGAAGTGTGGTGCCTTTATAGTTCTAAGACCAACCCCTATCGCTTTTTCGCCTTACAGTTGATCAATATTCTCGTTACCCATTCCTTTGGAACATTACCATCATCCAGACAGGCATTATCCACAACCTGGTCTCAAAGGCTAATACTTTATGACGACCATACCCCATCTTCTCATTATTTTGGACGGGTCACCCCCACGACTACGGGCCCCTCTCCAGTCTGCCAAATTTTCTGTCCCCCTCTCAGGTCCTCCTCGGAAGTCCCTGCCACAGGCATTCTCTAATTCTCATGCAGTTGCTTCATTCACATCTGCCTCTCTTCCACTACCACGACTTCGACAGTGCTCTGGAAAGATGGTTCTAGCGATGAAGCTGAAGAGAGGTTCTCTTCAGGTTCATTGCTGCCGTTGCATCTACTGTATTCATAGCTCCGACAAATTAGCTTTGTTTGTTTGTGTGCATGTTAGCAGGATGACTCTAGAAGTTTTGTGGGGACTTTTAAGAGAATCTCACCTAAAATGGGGACTGCGACTGGCAGCTGGAACTTATTTTGGGAGAGATAGGAGCGTCACTTCTTGTGAAAAGTGAGCTCTTGAGGTGTGGTTTACTCTGCCCCAAAGAGCGGACGTGAGTGGTACGTTCATACTTCAATAGGAGCCTGGCGAGGAGAGATGCTGTCGTTGTTATACAGGGAAGAAATGCATGAATTCACATTATTAGATTTATTATTATTATATTGTCTCCGTCTACTTTTATTCAGCCTATTTATGTCAAATGTTTGTTAGCTCCAGATAATCGTTTATTGAGTATAATAAAAAAGGAAATTTATATTTTTGACAGGCTGTAAATGTTTCGAAATTATTTCCGCATTAACTTGTATAGATTGCAAATGTATAAAGATGTGAACAGATTCGTTTCTCTCTCTCTCTCTCTCACACACACACAAGCTCCATACAAGACCCACAGCTGTAAATGTGTGTGAGAGGTGGGCAGGATAAACAGAATAGATGATTAATGATCTGTCTTGGGACATCAGAGTCGCTCTCCAAGCTCCTCCTTGAGATTTTCCCAGGGGCCCTCTCCAAGTGTCTGTCGACTTCAGGCGCCCTACACCCCGTTCCCCCCCACTTTACCCTCCCTTGTCACTCCCACCCTCCCAAATACCTATGCTTCGCTCGGCTTAGTCGGATGAGTGGATGATGTCTCTTCTGTGTTTATTATTTCATTCTTCATTTCGCTCTTCCCTCATTTCATTTGTCATTTTTTCCTCAGTGTCTCTTATTTGTTTGAAACCGGTTAAAGAATTTGTAGACGGAGAGAGAGAGAGAGAGAGAGAGAGAGAGAGAGAGAGGTGATAACATCTGAAGGCGATGAAGATTTTCGCATCTGCCGGGAATAGCTGGTGCTAATTAAACATGACATGCAGTTTGTCCTATTTAGCTCTTTTGTTTTTAGCTTCCTTTCCTACCAGTAGGTGATACAAAGCTATCCTCGCGTTGCATTATAAGGACTGTAGTAGGTTTTCTAATTTCTCTCTGACAATGTTTGCATGGTAATAATGCCTTGGTGTGAAATTTTCAATAGTTACTTTTTGTAAACAGTACCAACCGGCTTCAGGTGAGAGATGGAGCTAACTTTTGAAAAGTGAAGGAGGTCGATACGATTTCAAAACTGACCGGATCCCAGATGATTCCTTTGAAGCTCATGAATCTGGGATTCCTTCTCGCTGTGAAATTGTCAGTCTTATCGCTTTGCGTTTTGAGAACGCACTATTATTGTTTTTATTACTATTTCGATTGATGAAAGTATTTCTAGCTTTCAAGTCTGTGCGGTTTCGACGTGCTATTTTGTGTGTAACATTACACGGACAATACAGTGGATTATTGTTATTAATGTCAGGGGCGATTGCCGTCACGGGCAATAAATGGGCGAGAGAGAGCGAAGCACAATGCTCGTGAGGCGGAGGTGAAGCCTCCCTGTCGACCCTTGGTGGGCGTCTCGCCTCGGAAGGGGTGCCTGTCGGTTTTAGCCCCCCGCCGGGCGTGCAGTGCAGCAAGACACATTGCCCATTGTTGCAAGGCGTGTTGAATCCTTCATACCTCCTCCGTGCCTCGCTCCCCCCCGCCCCCCTCTCCCCCCGGCCTCTCGCCCTTCACCACAATGTAACATATCGTCTGCTAATGTTTTCACACACCATTTGAAGGTAACGAATGGGCTGTGGTGAATTCTGAATCTTTCCGGTTATAGTCGATAAAGTTAATGATAGCATCTTTCTCGGCTTTTTTCTCTCCTTCTCCTCCTCTCCCTCACACCCTTTGTGAAGCAAGTACACTGAGAGAGAGAGAGAGAGAGAGAGAGAGAGAGAGAGAGAGAGAGAGAGAGAGAATGGGGGTGGAGGTTAATTTCCACAACTGAGGTCACGCCTTATCTAAAGTGCCGATTAATTATTGACCATTTTAAATTCTTTTATTCAAAACAGCGAGAAGAATGAATTTATATAAATAATTATATATATATATATATATATATATATATAATATATATATATATATATATATATATATATTTTTTATTTTTTTTTTTTTTTTTTTTTTTTTGTGCATACATGTATAGTATGTGTAGCACGTACATGTGCAGATAATTTCTTGATGGGCCATAGGACTGGAGAGGGAAGGACCCTCAAAAAGGACGGTGAAGATATTAGAGCAAGACTTGAAAGGGACTCGGCGGAGGTGGTCTCGTATCCTTTGAGGTGTCACTCCCCTGGCAGAATTCCAGGACTTCTTACGCTGCGGTCGAAGAAGCATGACACAGCTGCCAGTTCTTCCTTAAATGTGATAAAGGAAAAGCATCGAGCCTCTCTTCTAGACTCAAACCTTGACTAATGCTGCCACGACGTGAAATGACTGCGTAAAGCTTCTTCCTCGCTACCTTTCATTCACACACTTGTTTTTGCTCCACTGATTCAGTTTCCAGGAAGCTCACTCGAGCTCTCTGCCAGGTCTCTGGAAGGGACTGGAGGACGACTGTGGTATTCCTCGAGAGTGCTGCTTGGCGGCATTATGGATGCCATGTTGATTAACACTCGTCCATCGCGTTACAAGTAGACTGACCAGTTTCGTAGTCCCGAAGTATTGGCAAAAAGCAAGAAAATTTGGTGTAAGGTTGTTTTTCACGTCTTGTTGGCGCGAGCTGGTCTTCTGGAGAGAACAATGTACCCAGGTACGAAATATAATGCTGGGTAACTCTCGAACAATGACGTACTAACACAGCAAGACTTATATTCTCACAAGTATCGTTTTTCTCCCTTCAATTTATTCTCTTGAATCTGCCATAAACTCGTATCGATGGCCATTGTTTCTCGACGCGAAAATTCCTCTAGAGATTTTGCCATTTTCATTCTCTCTTTTTTTACCATGAGGCCATTATTATATTATTATTATTATTATTATTATTATTTTTCTTTTTTTTTTTTTTTTTTTTTTGCTCTATCACAGTCCTCCAATTCGACTGGGTGGTATTTATAGTGTGGGGTTCCGGGTTGCATCCTGCCTCCTTAGGAGTCCATCACTTTTCTTACTATGTGTGCCGTTTCTAGGATCACACTCTTCTGCATGAGTTCCTGGAGCTACTTCAGCCTCTGAGTTTTTCTAGATTCCTTTTCAGGGATCTTGGGATCGTGCCTAGTAAAATAATAATAATAATATTATTTATTATTATTATTATTATTATTATTATTATTATTTATTATTATTTTAAACAGTATCGTAACATTGATACTTTAGAGTTTTATTCATGGAAAACTTTCAGCACTCGCGTACGCAAATTCTCTGTTCACTCTTTCTTAAGTCGCCATCATTTTTGTGGTTAGGATCGAGGTCCTTTCTGGCGCTGAGTCTGACGGTTTGTTCTAAATAGACTATGGCAGAAGTAGTGATGTGGCACAAACAATGTGTTTTTTGATTGTCCGTTTCTTCTTTGGGTAATTTAAAATCTTGAGGTTAGGCCTTACCGATGCACACATATACACACACCCACACACATATATAAACATACCGGTGGGTAGATATATTAAATAAATAAATAAAATAAATTAAATAATATAATATATACATAATATATTTACATATAATATATACCTATAGTATATATTATATATATTATGTATATGTATGTATATATATAATATATACTATTATCTATATATATAAAATATGTATGAATATATACATGCATATATGTGTGTTTGTGTTTAGTTCCTGGTCACAAGCTCCAATAACTGTAGTTATTGTTAACGCTACGAATTGGTTAAAACACTTTTTAATTCCTACCCTCTGGCAATGGTTACTCTTCTGCAATTGAAAATGGCAACTAGGAATTAAGAAATGTGTTAATTTAAAAGATGTACGAAAATAAGTCATATGACAGTCATCACCAATACGAAAACGTCAGATTACAGTCATCACTGATAAGATCAACAATCAACAGTCACCGACAAAGTGAAAAACAGTTTTATAATTTGTTTAAAGTTTTAGAATGAAGTAACTGTCAGCCCGTCTGAATCTTTGCTTTCAACCAGTTCATGGTATTGATCTCTATATGGCCTCCTGTTTTAAGTACAATCGTGTCGTTCAGTCCTCAACAGCTGTGTTCAACATTGTGCATAAGAAACACAAACAGCTTCATGTTGAGTTATTCAATGTTACTTACAAATATCTGCTGTCATTAAAGTGAAGTCGCAGTCGTCACTTCAAGCGTTTCGTTCCTTCGAGAACCCCGCCGTCTAAGGACGACCACTTCGATCTTCACACCGGGTCATCATTGACTACTTACCCGTGGCCAGCATCCATTTCGATGTCACTGCTATGGATACTCGAAGCTGTCATTAGCCATGGTTGCTAGTCCTTATTATTTCGGTATTGGCCATGATTTTCTTCATCCTCGCGTCGCATTATTTTCATTTCTAAGCGCGATCATCCAGTTCCTATAGTAGTAGATTCACATCAACCTTGCAATTGACGTCTAGGCCCGTCCCTTACAACGCTCCTGATTGGCTGTTGATAAGCCAATTGCAGGGCTGGAAACTCTCAGCCTCTCTCGAAAGTTCACATGGGCAGGATGTATATTCCACCTCTCCTGAGGGATACGTCTTTCAGGAGAGGTGGAACATACATCCATCCTGCCTATGTGAATTCTCTCGAGAGACTGAGAGTTCTGTGAGTGGCTTCTCAACAGCCAATCAGGAGCGTCGTAAGGGACGGCCTAGACATCAAATGCAAGGTTGATGTGAATCTATTATAGTGGCCGGGAGAGATGCACTTTGGCCTGGTTATTAGGTGACTGCTGCCTCTTGACCTCGAGCGCCAAAGTTTGAGGTCATCCTCTGCTTCTGCTTCACCTGCCTTCCACTCCCCTCACTTCTAAAGGACGTCGAAGGCTTTTAGGAGATTTCCTTTCAGCTTAGACCCCTGGCATTCCCCAGCCGCTCCCCCCCCCCTACCCCCTTCCTTTTCTCGTTTCTGTTAAGTCTCTTTTCTCCAGTTATCATCTCAGCCCAGGAATGCGGTGAAAAACTCCATCGCAGATCAGCCATACAGGGAATTATGACGATCTTGTCACGCGAAAATCCAATGCTAATATAACTAATCGGTCGTAGCCTTGTTGATGTTATTATTTCGTGTGTGTGTGTGTTGAATGAAATCTCCTATGCCCTACGATTGTCAGTGCCACTCCATTAATGTCCTCTGATGCATTTCAGGCCGCAAACCCCGCCCGGGCGAGTCATGGTGTCCCGTGTGTGGGGTGACCTTACGCCCAGGAGAACTAGAGAGTCACTTTAGCCTCGAATTGGAAAAACTCGCTCGCCTCCCCCAGTCACGCCCTCTGTCGCAAAGGACACCAACACCCACTACATCTACGACTCCCACAACAACTACGCCCACGCCTTCGTCATCGACGGTGACTAGTGTGGCAGCGTCTTCGCCTCTCAGCCCACATCTCCCACATCACGCCCGCCTCAGAGATCCTGGATGGGATGTGAGTTGCTCAGCTTTTATCTTGGGTGCCGCTTTACCCGACTCTTTTAGCCATCTTGGTCTCCGCTTCTCTTTCTTCTAAATAGATATTACCTTCAGCATTCTAAAACTGCTCTCTCTCTCTCTCTCTCTCTCTCTCTCTCTCTCTCTCTCTCTCTCTCTCTCTCTCTCTCTCGATGTTTTTGTATTCTTTCATTTGTAGATTTTTATAGCTCAATTGATCTATCACCAGATTTCTGCATCCTGAATGTCTGTTCATTTTTTCTCCTGCATTTTCCTATCTTTATTTTTCTTTTTTAATCCTCCTCCTTTACCTTCCGTACCAGAGGTTTGCTCTCAGTATGTCTCTACTATAATCAGACAAAGAAAATTCCAATGAATATCTTTGAACTAAGGTGTGTCCCTTTGTATTTGGTTATGTTTTTTTTTTAAAGTGAGGTCACAAAAAGTATTTTCAGGTTACGATCCGAATCAGTACATTATTGTGTCATCATGGAGTTTACATTAAGTCGAGAATTTCAGTTTCTTTTGAGTTTATTTAAATAAGTTCCTCTTCTCCCTCGAGCAGAATGTTATGGTTGGAAACCTTTTACGAATATAACTCCGTTGATTAAATATCTCTGGTTAGCTGCCGCTTCTCTAATTGTTTGAAAATGCGAACAAATAATCCGTGTGTCCATTGAAAATAATGGTCGTATCATTGAGAGAGAGAGAGAGAGAGAGAGAGAGAGAGAAAGAGAGAGAGAGAGAGAGAGAGAGAGAGAGAGGAAGGTGGATAATGATTAGTCCTAAGCGTCGAAGGAAGGGAATAGCTTTCGGGAGACTGATTCCCCCAGAAAGAGAAGGAGAGGAAGGATTAACTTGAAAGAGTCCAGAGAAGCAGCAGCCACCGAACGAGAGAGAGCCTGTTGCACCCCAATAACATCCCACTTACACCTTATGTCGGCTGGAGATCGTAAAATACCACGGATGGGTTGTAAAGAGCCGCCAATTGGATGTTCCGTAGAGCTGGATGCATGTTGATACCTCTTTCTCTCTCTCTCTCTCTCTCTCTCTCTCTCACTAATCGGTTTATGAAACCGGGTCAGTATTAACAGGAAAAAACTGCGGCTTTTATAGACGAACAAGCACAAACCAGCTTTGAGAAATAGATGTGTTTTGTAACAAAGTCAAGTGTGGTCGATCAGCGTAGAAAATGGAATATTGAGAGAGAGGGAGAGAGAGAGAGAGAGAGAGAGAGAGAGTAATTCGAGAATGCTCAATGTAAGTGGAATCACAATTTAGATGTAAATTGCATTTTAAAATATTGTATCCGAATAAGGACTTGTGTCATCTTGCAAAACAATATATTTCACTGTTTCTTTTCAGGATCTAGCAATTTCATTAAGCCTTTGCTGCTGTCACTTCGCTACACGATGTTTTTTTGTTATTCCCTTTTGTTTTGTAGGGCCCCTGTGTGTCTGTTAGCTTTCACTCATTCTCTTTCTTTTTCCGCTCCTTCGTGTCGTTAATTGCCGTGTTAGCAGAGGCACGAGAGATTTCATTGTCACTTGATAGATACCCGTTTCTAACTCATTCTTGGACAATGGTCGTGATTTCGGATCTGGCGTCGAGGCTAATTGACTGTGGTCAGATCCAAGTATGCAAAGTTGTTTTATAGCGTTGGAGAAGGGAACAGCTGCCAATAAAACTTTATACAGTATAGAAACGAAGCGCTAAACCTGTGAGATTCCTTAAGCAGATTATCAGCGAGAATCGATTTGTATTTAGATGAGAGATCTCGGGGAAACGGAAAGAGAGAGAGATAGAGAAAAAAACGCCGGAGAATCCTAAAAACATACTTTGTGGGGCACGTCTAAAAGGTTACTTTGGTATGTACAACCCAGTTGGTCATAACGAGGTCCCTAAATTTTTATTATTATAGCCGTTCTTCCTCCAGTTGAGTCTTACCATAAAAGCCTAAACATTCAAAGAGATCGGCGACGGACATTTAACAGTTTTTTTCAGGGACGTCCTTCTCTCTCTCTCCTTGAGCGCTGACGAATCCCTCTGGAGGAGGAGGAGGAGGAGGACCACGCAGGCCCTTCCCGAACCCTCCTTATTTTGCTGTAGATCTCGAAGGAGTCACGCGCAATGACAACACTCACGATAAATCTTCTCGAGGAGGTATTAATTGATAATATTGTCCCCGAGGGAATGAGTGACTCAGCGAGAAAAATACGAGTCCCAAATTGAAATATGGTGTCGGCCGAACGATTTTTGAGGCCGGGGAGATCATATCGTTAGTTTTATGGTTTTATTGACACCCGGCGAGCAAGGTGTGGAGGTCGGCCGACCCTTGTTAAAACCACTTATCTTCCTTTTTTTCTCTCTCTCGCTCCTACGCTCGTGCTACTTTCCTTTACCACCTGCTCTATAAAACTGCCTCTTTTACCATTATGATGACTGCCTAATAACCTCCGTTGTTTCGTGCCTGTCCAGAAATAGTCGAGGGTCAGTTCCCCAATACGTCCGTCAGAGGTCATCGATTAAATCGAAATTGTCTAACATTTCTTCAGGTCTCCAATTAGTGGGCGAGGAACTTCGATGAAGGCGGTTGTTGTTTAATTGAACCCATCTTCTGCATTCATGATGTAACCAGCTCCCAACGCCGCACCTCCCCCAGCCCCCCGCTTTTTTTTTTTTTTTTTTTTTTTTTTTTAGCGATCTATGATGTGCCATTCCGAATATTGAGTGTCTACTCTCTCTTCTTCTCTCTCTCTCTCTCTCTCTCTCTCTCTTCTCTCTCATTCTCACAGACACACACACCACACACACACACAGACACAATCACATCCACATCCCACATCCACATCCACATCCACAACTAAATGAACGCATAAAAAAAAACTAGGCTTGATCCTTTCGATTCCTTGTACACCTCATTCGTTTCTCTAAATTACATCAATAGATTCACTGCAGGAAGCAATAGTAATAATGATAAGAGAAAAAGATCCATTAAATGAAATGTGCATTTCTGGTTTCTTGTTATAGACATGTTTTTTACGTATGAAGTAATCACAATAACATCTAATTGTCCATGAGATTGATTAAACTTGGTCCTCGCTAAGGGAAAAATGTGCTCTTACTACAACAGTAGTTTGAAATGTTCAGTGAAAATCCTGTAGACTCGGGCAGTTGTTACAGAATCCATTCAGATCAGTCACACAGCCATTTCAACACGTAATTCTTCCAAAGACTTCCATGTTATCAATGTGACCAAAACTTCACCAAACTGTCCAATGCATCTTTGTACCTTTGCCAACTTCGTTAACATGTCATCATATAGCTCTAAATTTCCACCCTTCTATACCCTGCTCGCTATATTTATACTTCACTGGTTTCATCCCGATAGCTTGATCTTTAATTAAATGTTATAGTTAGTTAATTGATATTTAAACTTTTCCCCATGAAGGGGTTGACTGAAAACGCCCTTCATGCTGTCCAACTTTGCTCCCTTGTTTCATAACGTTTATAGAACTTTCTACTTTTCATGCCTTCCCTTATGTTCCCATCATCGTTTCCCTTCATTTAACAGACACTAATGTACCCTGAGACTTTGGATACATGCCCTCAGTTTTGCTTTGACCACCATTGTGTAGCCTCTCCCAGATGCTGCTTTTCGCCTGAGCATCCTACTACGAATCATTTCAAGTCTTGGTATGTTTTCGTTCCTTGAAATGACCATAGTCTCTATATGTCCTTGCCTGTCACTTTCTCAACCTTTATCAACCTGAGATAACCCAGTCAACTCTCCAGCAATCAAATATGCTGCTCGTATACCATACGCTTTCAACAAGCGACGCAAGACTATAGACTTTATAAAACATCTCGGGTCCGAGTCTGTACAGCAAGTCTTTCGCTGCTGCACCTTGGTTTAGCACCTCGCTATCACGTTCTTGTGTAACACTGGCGTCATGTGACGCATGTATCACCTGGGCCTGGTCACCACCGGTCCTGCTCCTGTATGAACTTTTCCAACCTCACACTGTATCACACCAAATCTTGTCAGTAAATCATAGTACTGTGGGCATCTCGTGAATAAGGTGCATCTAAAGTAATTCAGATTGACATTAATCTTGTCCTCTTCCCTTGCATCCATTTTTCGTCAGAACATTTCAGGAGCTCATTCATTTTCTACCTAGCTTTCTGGGTTCTTTTGTTCCTCAACTTTATTTTAGCAAGAGGATGTTAGTCGCCCTTTTCCCTGAGGGAAACCTCATTTTGTTATCTCATCCCTACTGTGGACGCTCCCATTCCCAAAACAGCCTCGTTTATGTGGCTTTCATCAAAGCCCACCCTTCATTTCTGTCACTACCGTTCATTGCCTATGTTCACCCCATTTTGTTCTGACTGAAACGACCTTCAACATACTAGTCTCGTCACTGCAGTCATCAGCTATTGTGTGAACCCAATCTAACAAATCATTCTTGATATGTTCCCTTTCTAGGGGGTTCGGTTAAAAAGAAGTCTTTTTCTGAAATCGAGTCTTTGTAACACTCCTCCTCTCAGACTGTATCTCCACAGGAGTGTGTCTGTTTTCACCCGCTCTTACACTGATACCTACGCCATTTTGATTTTGTACTCCTTGTATGGTGTGGGTGAATGTCCTGTGCACTCAGAAGACAGCTTGCACTCACTATGAGCTCTGAACGAGGGTACTATGTGGTTCAGTTATGACTGTAATTTTGCGGATATTCGAGGTTCCAAGAAATATCTAAAAAATACAAATTTTCTGAATTGCCTCCTGTGACACCTATTTCAGATGTTTACAACATATATTTCGTTCATGACTAGGGCTTGAGAAATGCTTTTACGTGTATTCCCTCAATAGTGTAGCCTTTTACGCTTATTCCCTTAACAATATGTTGGCCCCATACACAAAGTAAGGCCGAGGAAGGATTTGAAGAAATTTGGTGAAATTTTTCACAGCTCGGTAATGCCCCGGTTCACCAAGATGGAGTCCTCATTATCGTGTTTATATTCGTGTGCTACCGGCGCATGACTGTGATCTCGAAATCTAGCTCATAAAATGCTTAAAATTGTCTTTTTCCTCCGGTTCTTACATAACAATGTCACAGATTTCTTACGTGATCGTCTCTCATGATTTATTTCCCCTTTGGCGAAATAAATCAATATCTAATTATTTTATGGCATATGAATAAGCCTTATTGATGCAAATCACCAAAAGGTAAATAGAGGCAGGACATGGCATTAGGGTTTATTACAATTTCGAGGACTGAAATCGGTTCATCTCCCAGTTTTTATCGCTAAAAGTCTTCTACTCCTCTGGTTCATCAGTCCAGAGCTTTGGTGCTTTCGACACGGCGTTTAAAATTGAACTCGCTTTTACCATTTCGCACATATGTGTCGAGTTATTTCAAATTATGATAGTCTGTCATCTTTACTGGCTATTATTATTATTATTTATTACTGCCACCTTTACTGGCTATTATTATCATTATTTTTAACCAAGGGTGTTTTTTTTAGCGTATTCTTCGAATCTCACACAGCGGTAACTTTTAGAGCTAGCCAACAAGTTACTTTGTGATAAATTCGTGCGCACGCCTGAGCACTTCTTTGTTGACGGTTTATCCAAGGATTTTTGTCCAAATGCACCAAAGAAAAAGCCAACATCTTTAGCTAACAAAGAAACAGGGTGATTAAAACATTCTTTATTTATCTGTGAATAACTTTTTTCTCGGGCAACGGCTACTCAAAATGGAATTACAAAGGAAAGCATAAACAGGCATTCCTAAACGAGAGCCGCCGTTCAGTGGTATTTAACGATCATAAAATTGCACAGAATTTGTGGATGATTTTCGGATGTAAATTTTACTTGTGAAAAAAAGAAGGGCAAATATTGAATATATAATATAGAATAAGGATAAAAACGAGTCTTGCGTCAAATCTTGAAACCAAAGAATCTTGCTGACAAAACAAAAGCCACTTGATTGTGCATTGCCTTCGTCTTGTCATTGTGTTTCATTGTGTTACATCAGATGAGACTATAAAGAATATCTCTCTGGTTATATATCACGTACGGAAAGGAGGAGGTTAAAGTGCTGTTGGCTGTACCAGAGGAATGCTGCTGACCACAACCGAAGGTCTTCTTTACGCCAGGTCAGCACTTGTAAGGTTATAACTGGAATGTAAGGATATCAGTGATCGCAGCCAGCCCTTCCTCTTCATTCCCCTCCCCCACCAACCTTCCTTGCTTCTTCTTCTTCTTCTTCTTCTTCTTCTTCTTCTGCCGACGGGAAAAGAAGACAGAAATAAAGATGAGGCATCAAGATTAAATGGAATGCAACTGTATATGCCTACCGCGTTTCAGGGTTACAGGTGAATCTTGATACTTGGGGCAACTTTTTAATTAGACTGCGAATGTTTCGTCCTGACTCCTTGATGCCCACATCTGCCGGAGACATTTTAAGGATAAGCTCTCCGGAAATTTCAAAAGAATAAAGCCTTTTTTTTTGCGCTAGCGTATTAATAGACCGCGTTCTCTCTTACGTATCTTAATCTTTCCGCAAAAATTCCGCTTATCAAACGAAATATATCTCAGACTAAAATAAATAAACACTCACTATAAATATGTGTGTACATGTGTGTGTATTTTAATATCTGATATAAATCTCTAGACTTCTGATAGTAGAACTGTAGATTTATATATCTAATTATATATTATCTATCTATCTGTAGGTTGTATATATGAATTAAGCTACAAATGTCCTTTAATATCCAATTCGCTCTACTTCGGAATTAATATATTTTTACATATGTTAACCGAAGGGGAATTTTTTATTTGATAATTTCGTTCTCTCGTGGATTCGAACCAGGAGATAGAGGAGAAATCAGGACTTCAGTGTTGTTACAGATTCGCCCAATAAGTGGCCGAGTCGGTAACTTACTGAAGTCCAGATTTCTCCTCTGTCCTCTAGTTCGAATCTACGAGAGGACGAAATTATAATCAAATAAAAAAAATCTCCTTCGGTTAACATATATGAAGATATATTAATTCCGAGGTAGAGCGAATTGGATATTAAGCGACATTTGTAGCTTAACGCATGTATATATGAATCACGGTGATGTGATAAAAAATTAATATGTATACGTGTGTGTGTGTGTGTGTGTGTGTGTGTAAGCGTGTATATTTCAAGTTAATCAAGTTAGATGAGACTCAATTTTGTCTTCATTGTACCTGCGTGGATTATACATGTTGAGTTAAACTAGTCCATTATGATGATTCTTCCTCAGACTTACCAGCGGGTGCGGGCCAACCGCCAAATGCGGCTGAGGGCCAAGAAGCGGCGGTCAGGTCGAGGTGACGAATGCGGCGGCCCGGCTTGTCCCGTGTGTGGCGAAAGGGTGTCGGCAGCCACAGCCGAGGATCTCCACAGTCACGTCGAATCCTGTCTACGCAGAGTAAGTCACTTTCGCCCATTTCTTTCCTCCAGAACTTCAGCAGCACCAGTCGGACATATATACGCCTTTCGTAACGATATGACTACAGTTATACAGGGTGTCCATAAAGTCCCAGTACCATTCCGAGCAGTAAATTACTTGTAATGGTACTGGGACTTTATGGACACCCTGTATTTCGTTCACAGTAGTTTTACATTTTCTATCACAGACAACGGTGCTTCTGTCGAGATTTCCAATAATCAAACTTTGATTTTCTATTGTCGAAGTCCTTGGTAATCTTGCATCTTTTTATTATTTTCTTTTTGCAATGAAAAATGCATCTTTACCATGTCTTAACTCGTCTTCGTATTCCGTGATTGGAATTTCAACCAACCTCACAAATATTTGCTGGTACAAATTCCAATTACACGAAGTGAAATTCTTTTCTCCTGTTCGTTAATTATGGACCCGAAACTGCTCGTGTGTCAATTACTGCCACCCAGTGATACAAGTTTCATTATATACAATTGCTTTTGCAAGAGCATTAATCATAGTTATATTTTCAACATGAACGCAATCACCGAGATAATGATTTTAATTATTAATACAGTTCAGTGTTTATGTTTCGGAAGCAATGAGTTGTTTGCCACCAATTTCGACCGTTTATAAGCAATGTAAAAAGGTCGCAATAAAAAGATTGCATTATATAAAGGAGCCATTTTTGTGCGCGTGAGCTTATGACTTTCAGTGGCGTTGTGTTTGACCGAAATAGTTGTTGTTGTGGAATAGGTTGCTGTTGAAACTGAAATGCAAAAGATTCAGCTCTTGCAAAACTTATCACGAACATTCGCGAAGTTCACCAATTCCTTGAAATGGTCGCACATCAACTCTCCAGGTGAATTCTCCGCGTCTTGACGGCGGGCATGCGCGCATGGAATCCCTTTCGGTGTAGGGTAGACCGTAGTTTCATCTTGAGTGACGAAACTCTGACCAAGCCGTAAAATATTTCCAGATTAATTCAGTAAACTTTCAATAATGAAGCTTTCCAATTTCCTTTGTGATTTTACGGCTCGTTGCTATTTGCTATTTCTAACATCTTGTCAATGCTACCAAGAAAACTAATAGGCGGTTCTTCATTGAGCCCTCTCTCTCCCTTATACTCCTCCCGTCTCTCCAGGTTAATTGGCTCCAACCAGCGTCCTTCTTCTTCTCCATTAAAAAGATTGTTTTCAGGCAGAAGGGAGGAGCCGGTCACTTGCGATCTATGCAGACCGTTTCATGAATGCTATTTGAAGTGTCAGTAGTACAACCATGTGGAACTAACCATCTCAAAAAGAACAACTTCTCCTTTCTCTGCTACAGTGTGGAGAACTTATGAGGTGTGGTGTTCTGCAGGGTGGTAGTGCGGAGGAGGAGGTGGTCGTCGACGTCGAAGGGGACGGTCCCCCTTACGAGGAGTACGAGTGGTGCGGACAGCGCCGTGTCAGGGTATCCTCCATGCTGAGGCCTCCTTCCCAACTTCCAGGTTAGGCAGTCAGTCAGTCAGAACTTATAGAATTAATGTAAGAAGTTCCATTCTTCCAATTGCCATCCTAACACTAGGTTTAGCTACTTGGATTACGATGAAATATCCAACGAAAAATTTTCGTTTTAAATCCCAGCATTTACAGAAAAAAGCATCACTTCTTCCATGAATATCGCTGCCATTTTTCTCAGAAGTTTCGTAAATTTAAGCCACTGAATTAGTAACTGGCTTAAGATTACATTTTAGATTTATAATTAACAGAAAAAAGGCCACTAAAAATAAGACTTGTATACATGCAGAAGGGATGTGACTTCCTTGATGTTTATTACCGAAGAGTATTCTCTCTCTCTCTCTCTCTCTCTCTCTCTTCTCTCTCTCTCTCTCTCTCTCTTTAAAAGCGACTCACTTCAAAGTCCTTCATCTTAAAAGTGAAACCCTAATTGAGGGTTATACAGCCTCTCGAATTCTTCCTTTTGCTGCAGGGAATCTCTGCATAAACGAGTAGAGTTGTTGTTGGAGATTAGGCTGGCCTTATGCCAACTCGGGCTCTTACTCATAGAGCAGCCCGTAGTAAACGATCAGAGGCGGTGTGCTCATGGCCTTGCTTACATCATCTCCCCCAGATCGCCATCGGGACGGGCCAGGAGATCGCAACGGAGACACGGAGATGGGCAACGCCACTGGAGGCGGTGGAGGTGGGGGAGGGGGTGGAGGAGCAGGCGTCTTAGAATCCTCCGAAGGGGGCAACGGCGGAAGCAGAGTGGAGCCCATGAGCGTCGAGTTGGAGGCTCTGAAAGAAAAGGTTGCGGGTGCTCGAGAGAGACGGCGCACAGCCTTCCAAGTTTCTCTGTTTAGTTTGTCAGGTGAGTGGTTCGAGGGAGCTCTCTCTCTCTCTCTCTCTCTCCTCTCTCTCTCTCTCTCTCTCTCTCTCTCACGTCAGCAATATCTAGTCCCAGATTCGTGTTTGTTTCTATACCTGCAATTAGTTCAACTTCCAAGCAAACATTTCCATATTGGCACAAAGCCGAGTACCTGGAACTCGAAATTCCTTTCACTGATAACTGTTAAAAAGACTCAGCCTGATTATAACTCTCTGTTCTCTCTACCCATTTCAGACTGAGTACGATCGACCGGCGGTGTCCGTAGTGTGCTGGCATGTTATGTGCGAGGCGTGTTGGGGCCACTCTTTAGTAAGTTGAACAGTGATTGATGATGGTCTTGGATGGATGGCTTGTAATTAACATTTTGCTAGAAAATATTAATGGTTTTACACACAATATGTGTGGGTCTGATCACGTGTGCTGATAGGTGTGTGTGTGTGTGTGTGTGTTATATATATAAATCACCATATATAAATATATGAATAACTTGATCACGAAGTATATAAAACGTGATGCTATGTATAGATAAAGGTGATGCCACGGAGGAAAATTGAAAGGCGAGAAAGCCAAGAACTTTCGGTTTAACACGACCCTTTACTTAGGCCTAAGTAAAGGGTCGTGTTAGACCAAAAGTTCTTGACTATCTCGCCTTTCAATTTTCCTCCATGGCATCACCGTTTTATATATATATATTAATTATATATATATATATAATATATATAATATATAATAATAGTAATAATATAATAATAATATATATATATATATACAGATAATATTATTAAATTATAATATAAATAATATATATAAAAATATATATATATATATATAATATATCTATATATATATAAATATATAATATATATAATATATATAATATATATATTCTAATATGTATATTAAATATATATTAGATATATTCACAAGTATCGTTTAACATCGAATGCCTCATGACTCATTAATTATGGCTCCCCTAGAGGACTGACTATTTACCGTCGTACCTAACTATTCACATAGCATAGTGATTTAATTCGATACCAATAAACACTTGTGGCTTAATATAGTAAATATAAGAAATTAATGTGTTAATGAGTGCATAATTGGTAAAAAAAATTGTGTGTGTAATATATATATATATATATCATATATATATAATTATTATATATTATAATATATATATATATACATCACAAAATGTATGACCACTTCGAAACTGACAGAATAGAGTGGAGGATATTTCCCCTGTACTTGAAAGCAATTTTCAAGGAAACTGCAAACATTAGAATGCAAGATTACAAAGACTCAGTTTGACAAACATCAATAAAGGGATTTTCTACACAGTGATGCCACTCTGTTAAGGATAAGTCAACACGATTCTTTTTTTGACATTGTTATGATATGAATATTTTCAACGCTGAATTAAATGACCAAAGACCGATGGATTAAGAGCCACAAGGGGTGTTCTTAGGGCATTCATTCTTGTTTTCGTAAAGTTAGTTATAAAATGTCCTCAGTACTTGAGTGGAGGAGGTTTCTGAATGTGAGGTGGATAACATTAAGTCCTTACATATTTTAGTTCATCATCCAGAAATTCTGGACTGACAGCGCGTAACGATCGCAGTAATACTGAAGATAAAACAGATTTTTATTTTCTTGTGATGTTCAGAAAAAATAATTTACATAATATAGATTATATTTTATATTCACTTCCAATAGATAATGAATTTATACTGAAAATATTCCCATCTAAAGAGTAAGTTGCTTTCGTTTTCTGTTTCTAGCGGGAATTTGATTGACAGACATTTTTTATGCAGTTTTACACCTACGACTTTAAGGGTTATAGCCAAGATTATTAACTTCAAATCTAAACCCTCGTACAGATATCTGAATAATCTTAGTTTTTTTTCTTTTTTTTCCAAAATTAAATTTGAATTTGAGAGAACTGGTGATAGAGGGTTGCCCGTTGGCATACCAAACGTTCGTCTATAGTTTACCATTAAAAATAAATTTAAATCACAAATACAGTTTTATAGATTACAGATTTGGAGTTATTTTTGAGACTTCCCAATGCCAATGCAATAGGCACTTTTGTATATAGTGAACAAGCATCAGAAGTTGTTTTAATCATTGAAGTTTCCCCAGATTAATCTTCCCTAAATGGTATATTATGCCTTGACTGGACTGAGAAGTGATAAAACCATTCACACCACCAAAATTGATAAAGCAAATGTAGTAAATAATGGATAGCGCAACTTATTCGTCAAAAATGTCAGATTGATTGAGTGATAGAAGCGCTGACACGAAACAGAATATGAACCTCGTTTCTGAAGGGATATAGTCAAATAGAAAAGATGGCTGCCTGACCTTTTTAGACATTATCAGATGGGCACATTTTCAGCCTAGATGTAGTATATATGGAGAAGGAATGCAAATTTAACTGATGTGAATTATTTTCGCGACATCATTAGTACATTCATATAAAAAAACTCCATCATATTGATATTCGAGTTCCTGTATTATTCTCTTCCAAAGTTCTTGCGAGCCTTACGGGACGTCCTTATCGAATCTCTACAGATTGTTAGAAAAATAGGCAGGGACTTAAATTACCCAGTTCATATTTTGGATACTTGCTACATTAGAAGTGCGAAGACATTTTGTAAGAAAAGTGACGCAGGAGAAGAGAAAGAACTACCCAGGGACACCCTTTACTGGCCATATTTCATCTGTTGTGAGTCAATCACAACGATGTTGACAAGATTAAAAGAAATTCTCTTCACAAAATTGGCGACAGTGTTTATAAAATCATATGTATAAACTGATTAATTTGATATAGGCCAGGCAAATGACGAATTAAATCTCAGATTAAAAGTTTGACAACCATTCACCTAGAACGTCGCCCCCCCCTCAAAAAAAAGTTTTTTTTTGTGCACCTTGGTGAAAAATTGCATAATAGTATAAGGTATGAAAATATTGTCTGGAATACCCTTGAATTTGCATAAATATAACTGACAAAGGAAAATAATATTATTTAAGCCCAGGTCCATACAACATGTTCAAAGGATATTTAAGAGAAAATGAAGAAAGTTATTAATAATCCGGGTTAAACTTGGGGGAACTATGTTTTATTGTAACTAGTTTCGAGGCTAACATACCCCATCATTTAGTAGGAAAAAAAATCAAAATTTATTTTGAAAAAACCCTACCCCATCATTTAGAAAAAAAGATCAAAATTTTGAAAAATAAACCTACCCCATCATTAAGTAGGAAAAAAATTAAAAACTGAGAAAATAAAAATAACCTACCCCCATCATGTTGTAGAAAAAAATTTTGTTTGAAAAGAAAAACCTACCCCATCATTTAGTAGAAGAAGAAGAAGAAAAAAAAAAAAACCTACTCCATCATTTAGAAAAAAAGATGCAAATTTTGAACATAACACCTACCCCATCATTAAGTAGGAAAAAAAATGAAAAAAATGAGAAAAATAAAAATGACCCACCCCCATGCATTTTGTAAAAAAAAAACTATCCATCATTTAGTAGAAAAAAAAAATTATAAAAAAAAAGCCTAAACTCCAAAATCGTTTAGTTGGAAACAAAAAAAAAAAAAACCTTTATTGACAAAAAAAAAAAAAAAAAAAAAAAACCTATGTTCACACCAGAGCGACAGTCCAAGCTAGTGTGGAGAAAAAGGAGGGTGCACTCATACTTGTTCGCTAAGCGGCCCGTTTGTTCTAATTGATCGGCCCAAGCTTTCAATGGCTTTGACCCGAAACTGAAGTTTTGATTTTCCAGCCCAAGTTCCACTACAGCAGTGAAACGTTACTTTGGGTACGCTGTCTATACACTTGAAATCTTTGGCATCATATATTTTGGCGTGAATCAATGCGAGACAGGCTTGATGTTACAATTCTCGTAGTCTTTTCGATAATTTGTCTCGGGAAGAAAAATTACTAAAGTCAAGGAGAAATAAATAGTAGCCGTGTTTACTATCATTGCATACTATCCTTGCTGAATACATGGAAATATTAGTTTTGTAGGGATTGACCAATATGTCGGAGTGTAGTGTTAAATCTACTAAAACCAGAATCTGATGCAAGAAAAATATAAAAGCAACCCGAATAGATAAATAATGCTATAGTGACAAAAATCGGTGGGCACAAAAAATGGAAATTTGGTTGCGTGTACTCAGAGTTAATTTTTATTCTAGAAACCTTTTTTTTTTGGAGATTGTTTATATTTTATATTTTTCATTTTCTTGCATCACTGACATTTTGGTTTTAATGGAATCAAAGTTAAATTCACTGAACCATATATTGTTCATCCTCATCAGAGTTACTATTTACTCCACTTTGCCTTGACTGGGCAGAAAATAGTTTTTCTGAGAGAAACAAAAATTATAAAAAATAGTACAAGAGTTTTACGACAGTCACCTGGGGTGGTCCATAAGTAAACGCCTATTTGATAAGAACTTCGTCACCTGTGGGATTCGAATTACTGCCTGGTTTGGAAGCAATGAGCACTTAATTTAATTCCTCTAGGCCAGGTGGTAAATTATTCCCGGGGTAAAGAGTGCATTGGATGTTAAACGATATCTTTGACATATCTGTAAATATACATGTTATACCTACACATATATATGCATACATGCCTGTATGTATAGATTATATAATATACCATATATATATACATATATATATATATATATATAGATATATATCTATATATATATATATATATATATATATATATATATCTGTAAATTTACATATTATATCCTGTGAGAATTTACACATATATATGCATACATGCCTGTATAGTATATATGTATAACATATATATATACATTATATATATATATATAATATATATATATATATTATATATATATAGAGGTATAACCACGAGGGAAAATAAACAACGGAGTTGCCGCAAGATCTTTCGACGTTCAACGTCCTTTACTGATTGGGCTGTCTAAATTTAGCTCTCGTTTTTGTTGCTATCAATTTCTTGGCACACCCTAACCTCTCCCATTGAAGAGACCGTGTTAGTATAGTAGTAGTATTCACCGTAGCATTCATCTGCTAAGTAAAGGACGTTGAACGTCAAAAGATCTTGCGGAAACTCTGTTGTTTATTTTCCCTTGTGGCTTATACCTTTATTTATGGATTTATCACGTTCCAAACTTTCGTGATTCAGGTTATACATATGTGTCATATAAAATGTGTGTATGTGTATTGTATGGACTGTGTAATAATGTGTTTCCACTCCCCAACACAGGGCATCAAGACGGAGTGTCCCCAGTGTTCCCAGAGCGTGTCACCCGAGGATCTGCGTCCTATTCACTTGTGACCACCAACTCCACCATAGCTAACCGCCAGCCACTCCTCCTCCTCCTCACCCCCTATCCTTACCACCACCATGACCCATATACCAACCTCCTCCGCGCCCCCTCCTGCTCTTTTCGCAGAATCCAAAGCAGCAGCAGCAGCAAGAGACATGATCGCTTCCGTGCGCTCCGCCAATGCCCTACATCCACATCCTGCACCTGCCGTTTCTGGCCCTCCAAGCCCGTCGTCGCCGCCGCCGCCTTCTCTCGGTTCTTTGGGTAACGTCTCTGCCATGAGCAAAACCAGTCCATCCTCCGAACCCAAGCTCCCCCTGCCTCTGAAGGGGCCCCTGAACTCTTCGCACCCCCCTTCCAGAGACTCTCAAGCCATCAACAGCAGCAGCAGCAGCCGCCTCTCTCACTCTATCATCTCCATCCAGAACCTGATGTCATCCTCCTCCTCCTCCTCCTCATCCTCTCCGCCGTCGTCATCGTTTGCACCCACGCCTCTGGATGGTGCCCCGGAAAAATCCTCCTCCTCAGCTACAACTGTCCCACATACCTCCCCGTCCTCTTCGCCCACCGTGGCGCCCGTTCGTATCTATCCTCTGGGCCCACTGGCATCTCATCATCCAGCCAGATCGTGTGAGGTGTCTCCTCCCGCAGAAGACGCTGCCTCTCACCCACCTTCGTCGTTCTCTGCGGCGGCACTGGCAGCACCACTCTTCCCCACCGCCACCACAGCCAGTTCCCTTATGGCACTCGCAGGCACGACGGCTTCTTCGCCTGGACCTCCAGTACAAGCGTTCCCTTCTAGTACTGCATCATCGTCTTCTTCTTTCAAAAGCATAGCTTCGCTTTCTTCCTCCTCCTCTTCCTCCTCCTCCTCCTCCTCCTCTTCGTCTTCGTTTCCCGTAGCTATTAGTAATTCTTTACCTGTTTTCAGCCAGTCTTTCAGCCTGTCCACAGCAGCATCCAGCCTGCAGTCAGGCTGCATCGTCCCTTCGCCCATTATACCTGCACTAGAAAATTCTTCATCTTCTGTTGCGCCTTCCACTGCCTCTTCACTCAGCCCACCAACTACTGACAGCAATAACATGTATGATCCATCTAGTCCAGCCTCACATAACAACACCGAGTAAAACAATAACAATGATGCAAATGAATGGATAGATGAAAACACAAAGTATCAAAATGATTGGCATTTTGGCGGTTCATTCCAAGATTGGGCTGCCTAAATTTAGCTCTCGTTTTTGTTGCTATCAATTTCTTGGCACACCCTAACCTCCCATTGAAGAGACCGTGTTAGTATAGTAGTAGTATTCACCGTAGCATTCTATTTTTTTTCCTAAAGGTAAGAAAAAAAATTGTTGTATTAGGGAAGAGCATAAAAACAAAGGATTAGAAATCTTGTATGTATTCAGAAGCAACAGAGGCTTCATTTCTCTGACAGAAACCTTCAACTTTTCCTCTCGTGTGTACAAATTCATCTCGCCCATACTCCTCCCCGTCATCGCTTACACACATGCCTTAACACCCACTGCTTCTTAAGCGTAGACTCTGCTGTTCTTTTGTATTTCGACTGAGCAGTATTTTGAGAAGACCAAAAAAACCAAACCAGAGAAGAGGAACCAAGACCACCGGGATATGAGGCGGACGATCGAGGGACCTTCTTCACCGCTACATCTTCTCATCTCGCGAGGGCTTGGTTGGTGGTTACCGATGATATTAAAAGAACTTAGGAAATAAAATGAACTTGTAAATATTGTAATACTTTCCAAATCACCTGTGTTATATTTTCAATTGTGTACATTTAAACCGACAAAGAAAAGGAAAGGATTCGAAGCGCTCGGAATCCCCTCCTTTCCCCTCTTTTTCCTTTCCCCTCACTCTCTCTCTCTCTCTCTCTCTCTCTCTCGTGGAGAAAATCATTACGTGTCATGTGAAAGTGGTATTACAAACGAGTGATTCAACTTCTCCTTATGTTCTTATTTAAAAATGTATTTCCCTTTCAAACTGCTTAAAGAATGATAATGGCATAATGTTGTTGACTAAATTAATGTTGGCAAAGCTGTCCTCCTGTACTTGTATGTGTGTGTGGGTGTGTATGGATGGTCGTTCTCGCCTTTGTGTGCGGGCTTGTGTGTATGTGTGTGTGCGTGCGTGCGTGTATTGGTCGTGCACAGTGAAGAATAACCCTTATTACTATGAGAACTCTACCAAACTTTACACTCTTCGAGTGCAAAGCATCGTAGCCAAATTGTACTTTAAGCCACTAATAAAAAGAGCTTTATAACCTTTATAAATAGGCAGTGTTTGAGTGTTGATTGAGCTCCCGCAGCTTTATAATATGTATATGTATTTTAGAGAGGTTTACTGTATAAATATCTTTTTAACGACAATGGATTCTTGTCACAAAATATTTAGTAGAAAAAAATGGATATTAATTTTTCACACCGCTGCTGCTGCTGCCGGGGACAATGCAGAAGTGAAAGGGGAGACTCGCGAAGTCAAATACCTCACTCACTCCTCGACGTCATCTCCAGTCTCAGCCTTTTCCTTTTCGCTTCTCTGCCGTTCCTGCTCCGCCCGAAGTCGGAAGGAACCAGTCGGCACGTCGCCGCAAGTGCTCTGCTCTCCTCCACCTGACACAAATCCTACAACAAGAGGAAAACACAACCGCGTCCTGTTGATGAGAGGCTTTGGAATGGATGGTATGTGATTCATGGTGTATATAATTATGCTTTCATTGCAGTTACTGAAAGAGGGATCACTTACACCGACTTCTAATACCAACAGCCCTCAGGAGGTTGGAGGAAGAGTGAACCATGTCTCTCGCTCTCTCTCTCTCATAATTTGACACTTTTTAAAAATCCTGCTCACGTCCTTCCGGTCTCCCCTGACCTTCCATTTGACCCCTCACAAGTCAAGTCTGTTACCTTGAAGACTTGACGTCATGTGACCCACGAGTGTGGGACGCCTCTGGTTACCCTCGGGCGAAACACTCGAGGGCCACCTGACAGTCGCAGCAGCAGCAGCAACCAGTGCGTGTGGTTCCAGAGTCATGTATCGCTACAGAGATAGGATGAAAAATAAATTATAAAAATTCTAAAGCTTGTTTCATCTTCATTCCCTTTTCGAGCTCAACTTTTGATTGGATTGGATCTTTTGCAGAGAATTCATGATATATTGTTTCTTACGGATAGCAAGTAAGGCTATCATTAATGATTTTATTAGCTTTTTATCATATTAAAAAAAATGTAATGCCAAAAACTTCAATTAATTGGAGCGCTAATTTCACACGAAGCTCCAACCCGTGGATAGAATAAACTGTCAAGGGAGGCATTGTCATTTCAAAGGAACCAACCGGTCCCACTGTTATATTTTCTCGCACAGTTCTGGATCAGATCATACCAAGATCCTCGGCTGCTTACAACATGGTGTGGCAGCTGAAAGCTATTGAAAAAGCAAAACAATTTGATAAGCAGAAAAAACCAGCGGTAATAATGATGCATCTAAATAATCATGTCACTGCTGATATTAGAAAATTCAGGCAGTAAATGTCTACATCAAACCAAAATATATATCATCGACTTGATGAAGATACAGTCATTCTGAAGTATTGAAAAACGGAAACATTCAGAATGACTGAGTAAATACTCGGTTCGTTCCTAAGAGTAGCAGATAAAGCCCCTAATGGTCCAATCATTCACAGCTATGGCTATATTTCCACCTTTGAATCCTTTTCCTCATTTATAAGAATGAATACTTGTGCTCAAAGAATCAGAGAAAGAACAGTGTAGTTTTCCAAATCATAAATTTCAGCCTGGAAATACATCATTGCAAAGAATGGCATCTTACAGTCTCCATATAGTTAGGTCATTAGCTGCTAAATACCCAACGTAAACAAGATCTAGTAACAAGAAATGCTGACCTCGGGCTAGACGATGGGAGTCTAAACACGACGACTCGGTAGACACAAGGCAAAAGTACATTGATACACAATCCGCCGTCATAAATGGACACGTGATAGAAAATATCAGAGAGGACACACGTTTCTGTCATGTGTAAATGAAAACAAGTAAAAAATGCACCGAAGTTTCTACGACGCAATCGAGATTTCTGTCCGGTGGTACACTGTCCATAAAACTCTTAGCCGCGGCCCAAGAAACTTAGCCACGGTCCGGTGGTGGCCTATGTTGCTGGTACCTACATCGCTGCCAGATGTACGATTATAACTAACCTTAAATAAAAAGTACTTGGGCTAGAGGGCTGCAATTTGGTATGTACGATGATTGGAAGGTGGATGATTACCATACCAATTTACAGCCCTCTAGTCTCTGTAGTTCTAAAGATCTAAGGGCGGACAGAAGTTTTATACAGAAAACTAAAACACCGTTGCTGTAATGTTCAGTAAAAGGTGGAAAAGATTGCGACATTGAAGTCTAAAACCAAATGGATGTAACATCCCATCATAGAAAGCTCACCGCAGACAAGAAGGAATAAAGAAATACGAAGTGATAAGTAGGCGTTCAAAATTGCAATATTTGCTACAGATACCGACTGTAATCCAGTGCTTCCAATACCAGGAGTTGGATCAGAAGCAGGACTAATACACTGGGAAGCTTCCAAAGTTCCAAAACAAAAACTAATCGTCCCTAATGTGCTTCACCCTTTAACCAGACGTCCTTAAATAAACGAATCTATCGTTTCATTTCGAGTCGGAAAACTTTCTATATTTTCCTAAGTTGTAAACCGCCCTCGATTTTCCAAGGACTTCATTTGGCCATTCCCACCTGACGCCATAATTATTCCCGGACTGTAACAGTGGAGCCGTTTCAAAGGCATAGCCCGCCGACTTCTACTACTACTACTACTACTCTACTACTACAGCGTACCCGCACCTTACAAGGAAAAACCGGTACGCCATATCTTGAAAACTAACCATAGATTCTTCTTGCAAATAATCTCATTGTTTCCTACACCTAAATTCAAATGTCTTCAAAGAAATAATCCACCCTGACCTAACATAACTTACGGACATTGCGCAAAAAGAAAAAAAAAAAAAAAAAACCGGGCCAGATGCCGTAATACGTAGTACACATATTGGGAATTTGCCACCGGAAGGACATAAACAAAGATGCAAAGATGAAGAGCTTTCTCGGCTTTCTTCTCTGTATTTGGTATTAAAATTCCAATGATTAAACAGTAACTAATAACTTCATCATAATATAGAGAAGCAAGATTGTACGGGGATCATCAATTGTAAGAGAACTTTAAAGTTTCCTCTTGTGAGTTATAATCACTAATAACCAAGTTAAGACTTATCCGCTTATAAACAAACGAATCTTTTTCGATACCGTTTTTGTTTAGACTACAGCAGCAGCGTCTGTGGGTACTGGCCGAATTCATTAGGGGAGCTTTGTTCATCAATTAGCGCTTAATGTTTCTTCGATCATCTTCATTTTCCGAGTCTATTTTTTCTTCAGTTTGAACAACTTTTCACATCAATTTAATTTCCTGGTCAACTTGCTGAATAAAGACACTCATTGATTATGAATTTTCGCTAGATCTTGGTTCCACGAAATTTCATCAATAAACTTCGCGCGTAATGACTCTCAGTTGCTATGAAGTGCGGAAGAGCTCATGGCTCGAAAAGTTCTCTAAATATATATATATATATATATATATATATATATATATATATATATATTATATATATATATATATATATATATAATATATTATATATATAGATAAATATATATATATATATACACACACATATATATAAGTAATTCTTATGCCAGTGTGGTTCTCGCTCTTGGGCAGATAGTAGCGATGTAAATTTGCAAGTACGACCCACACAGACAAAATCATAGCTCTAGTAAAAGTTAGTCTGCGAAGTATCCGTTAGTTCCTGTAGCTGCAGCGCAAAAAACCACCTCAGTCCCCAAATGAGTCAACGGGACGCCTTTCTCTGCTAGACTCTACAGCGCCATCCGCGCTCTTAATTGCGTGAAAAACATATATCCTCATAGTTTCCCATCCATTGAAATATTATTCGGATCAAATATCTGAACAACATCCGTATCGATTTATTAGTATCAAGTTCTGCTTAGTGTCAGGCTACTTAGTTTTACTTTATTTTCTAAAAAGGTTGCTTTTTATATCTTATAACTGTTTTAAGTGTTTTCTCATTAGTATCGGAGCTCCTACAGAATAGTAGTCTTTAGTTGCTTTTTAAATTATATTTCTTGTATGATCTTCACTCCAGGCGGTATTTTGTTGTACGGTCTTGGTGCGCAATGTTCAAATGCTCTCTCACCCGACTTACAATTTGTTCTACTGACGTGTACACTGATACATTGACTATGACCTGGATCATTATGCTAACAAAATGTAACCGCAATATCAAATTCACGCGAGCCGTTCACGCGACACTGAAATCCTCGGTATTATGCTTTACAACTGACGATGTGGTTCTTTTAGAGACCGATCGTTAAAATAATCTAAAATAGCCACAAAAATTTATGAAAGTCTCAGATAAACTATTTCATGCATTATTTAGAGATACTACCACACCAAAATTATGTTGCCGACGGTAACAGCAATGCAACATGAAATGAGGACAAGCAATCCAACGCAGAGCGGAAGTTGCTGGATCGTTATAACTTTCCCTATCGCTCATGGCAGACGATTCCACAATATACACGACTCGGAATCAGCAGAGGCCGCCATGATTTTAAAACCGGCTGAAGGATAAAAGAAAAGAAAAAAAAAAAGTCAGTCTAACAACGGAGGGCTCGATAAACCACCTCTTGACGGCTTGAAATACTACGTATATAAAGCGTTACTCGACTCGCGACTTCCTACGCCACTCTTATGTCATTAATTTCAGAGCACCACAAGGCCTTCCCAGTAAGGGCTCATAAGAAAAAAACAATAAAAAAGGAAGTTCATTTTTGTACAATTGTAATTCAGCGTTATATTTCCCAAATCTAATATCCATTATATATTAATAACTGTGCTCACTGTTAATATACAATTGGAATAATTAACGAAGAATCTCATGGACTAAACTTTTTTATAATGTACGATTTAAATAAAACTAAAATAATATGCTTTAACAAATACTTTTTATACTTCATATGCAATTACCAATCCAGACAGTTATGAAAACTCTTAATGTTGGTTGATAAAGACAGGTGTGCTTTCAGAGAGACAACCTTGCCAGCGATAACCCTCCCTAATCCATTACCGAAAAGTCCCGCCCTTGGATATTCTAACATTTTTACGAGAGCCTTTGAAAACACTTTTCGAATGTGAATTTATACAAGGCTTTGAATATTAGTGCCAAAGATACGAGTGACCAAGCCAATCAATATTAAATCAAGTGAAATATATTAACGAAGACGTTCCGAAATGAATGCCACACCACAACAGTTCAACACTCACCGCCTAAAGTACACGAGCAAATATTGATCCTAGTGAGGGAGATAAACTAAGACCCCTAGGTATAGTAAACACAGACCCCCCCCCCCCCCCCCAATCACTTCTAATACCGTACTGATCATTGGACTCTTAACATGAACGAACTTTGGAACATCACCTCATACATGGAAATTACATATAAACAAAGGGTGATTTAGTTTAGTAGGTCGAGGGCATAATGGAACCTTAAGATTGACTACTGCATAAGTAAATGTGGCTTCAATCACCATTTAAATACCACATCTGCTATTCAGGGTGACCTACTTACCTCAAGCGCATCTGTTCCAATGAATTATTGCGAAGGAGTAGGTACTACGTACGATCGCCGTGTCGATGGTGGATAGCGATGTAAAGTAGTCGGTTGATCAGTCCAGTCAAGAGCCACCGACAGGCTGTAGTTCACTTATGCAGGCATGCCAAAAGACCTTACGTTCATACGAATAATAAAATAAGGGAGGGCGAATACCCTCGAGATGCGTCCCCGGGTACGGAGGTAATGTGCGAAAGTCTGGTCTCGCTCGGACTGGCACTAGCTTCTCACTGTCAGCGTTAAATACTTCTCTTGGGGTTCCGAATGCTGCCTTCCGAAACTCCTCTGGAGAAACGCAAACATAGCAGAACGGTCGTTTTAAAACAAACAACCAGTTTCCCGTGAGAAACCGAAGATGGATATTTTGTACTCATGAACTAAAAAGTTCATCACGGGAAACTAATCACATAAGAAATTCAGTGAGTCAAAATATGCCAAATTATACTTCTTTTAGCTGTTTATAAGTCATTGTTGACAATATTTGAAGCTACCCCCAGGCGTTCGGAACGGCTTTGGTAAAAACAAATCAAAATCTTTCTAAAGTTTGGCTTTAGAAAGTCTTTCTTTCAATATTTGTTCTCCCTCAGATTACAATTCTACCTACCTATAGCATTCTCTTCTGAACGATATGCAAGCGAACTTAAATGAAAACTCTCTCGCTGAACTGGCAAAAAAAAAAAAAAAAAAAAAAAAAAAAAAAAAAAAAAGTCTGCTACTTCATCTCACACGGAATTTTCAACCGTAAACAGAAATTTCTGTTTACTTGGAGTCTATTAATTGTCTTTCATTTCCATGCTACTAAAAATATTCTGAATGACGAATATAACTAGAATATATTTATTCATTTGCAATGTTTACATAAGATTCTTTTTGGGCAATTGGATACGACGCACAGTAAAACAACATCTGGCGCAAGAGAGTATTTATTCCAAAATGTTCATAACAAACAGAGAGTGGGGAGCGGAAAAGCATTCCAAGAACAAGGTGACGATCTTCACTGGATAGATGTCAGGGTAGCTAATATTCTTCACAAGTATCAAAATAAATATCTATTCATCACAAAGTTACAAACTTGTTTTGGTTTAACATTTTTCCATTCACGTTCCAATGTGAGAAATAATGACCAACTTGGAGACTTGACTCCTCAAAGATTTCCCAATGGTTCCGGAAGTCATTTTGCTTCAAATTACCCATACCCCAGTGACCTATCTCGACGCCTCCCTTGGGTATCTTGTATGGTGGTAATATTATCTCTCCCATGATCTGAATGGAGTCGAGGTCGTGAATATGACCACTGATTCGGCTTCTGAATGGAGCTGGTGACGACATATTCCACTGAAACCTAGAAGTACCTCGGTCCTCGAAGAGCCAAGTTCTGATGGGGAGCACCGATGGCGGTCAGAGGTAAACTCGTCGAAGGTCTGAGGTTGAGGTTATCACGCTGCACTGAGGACACAGCTTCTTGGCAGCCTGAGAGAAGAAAACAGTAAAAAGAGAACAATTTATGTTGTGGCCCTTTTCTGTAATAGACAATAATTCTTCACCACATAGTACTACAGATCTTAACAGACTGACATTACAGAAAATCTGTTTAAAAAAAATAGAAAATCTATTTTCAACTGACTGATTTTTTTGGGGGGCGAAAGCAATTTCAGATAATACTGTATTACTTCAGAGCTTAAAAATTATTTTCTAGTCCTTTTATTTTTCATGATGATACTTTTTGAGGAGAATATTTATAATTTAACAACTTCCTTATTGATACCGAAAAGATTTGTGACAAGAAAGAGAAAAAATTGCCATAAATATATTTTAGACTTCCTGTTATCTTCAAGATTTTAGTAATTTAACTAAGATGTTAATTAAACAGAAGTAAAACAAGTATTTCAGCCATGTAAATTTTCGATGGTGTAAATGAATTGAAAAGTGGTTATCAAGTTTTAAGTCATCTTAGCCAGCGATTTATGATCGCTGGCTAAAGCTGTTTATTACAAACGTGTACAAATATGTAGGGAACTAAACCATTTGGAATTTTCTAATGCTATCCCATTACATCAGTATAGAGAATGTTCTTACTTGAATAATCAAGGTTTTATACTGACTTCATATTCATTTTAAATCACAAACTCTGCTATAGTTGGTGCGCTGCTGTTAGCTTCATTTAGTCACACCGTTTCAACAGTCGATGTAGTGCCTGGCACTTTGATTACAGTGGACCAAAAGAATGACCCGCCTTCACAGTGAACGATATCCGGTCACACTAAGCTTTGCTTAACTCTTAACCTTTCGTGATCGTTCAACCTACAATGCAGCAATGTTATTGCTGTCGGTAGTTATTGGGTAGTTATAACAGTGCTTTAGAAAAAAAAAGCAAAATAAATTTCTTATAGAATAAAGAAGTCCTGGAGACAACTTTCTGATAACATTTTGACTAAACCAAAGTTGGTTAGTTATCTGCAATGAATGGTCAGTACCTACATACCTATAATGTTCACTTATATAACGAAATCTTAAAGGAAGTAGTCCGTAAAATGACCAAAATCTTGTCTTTTATAGCTTGAGTCAGATATTTGGAGAGAAGAGAGAGAGAGAGAGAGAGAGAGAGAGAGAGAGAGAGAGAGAGAGAACGCTACTTTACTCAATCCACAATATCAATACAGAAAATAATAAGATGAAGTCAACGAATACTTCCACATCGAGACAAAAGAATTTTCAGCTCAAATTAACAGCAAGTAATTGTTACCCTAAGTCATTCTAGATAACATTTAGTTCATTCGTCATATGTCCATGAAAATAATCTTTATAAACACCCACGAATTCCTTTCTGAGTCACATATCGTAATGAAGTGGCTTTTGAGGAGCCAAGTGACTTACCAGTGCATGAAGCCAACAGGTTTCGCAGTGAACATGCCAGCAAGATATGGACACCACAGGTTTATCATAGTCTCCCTGTTCGATAAAGAAAATAATGATTAAAGGTTTCAGTATATAGTTATGGCAATAAAAAGAATGGCTCATAAGATAACATAAAAGAAACGAAATGAAAAAAAGATGAGACATATCGCTCAAAATATATGTTCTTCAGCTTGAAATAAACGTTGAATGCTTTGGCAACCCTCGATATAGACTCAAGCGTCACCAAGCGTCTCTGACTTAGCCTAATGATACGAGTCAAAACGAAGAGGAACTGACGTGGCAAACGCGGCAAGAGTAGCGTCCCATCAAGCGTTCCTCCTCCAGCTCTCTCACTCGAGCTCGAAGAGCCTCCATCGTAGGTCCTACTCCAGCACCCACAACGCCACCTCCACTCTGGAAACTGGATCTGAGAGAGTCACTCCCTTCGTCTTCGCCAGAGCTTAACCTCGAATTCTCTTGAGGAATGTCAGTCTCTGGAACGATTCGCGCGCATTCATTAATAAAAACCAACTACCTGATGATTCACGGTACTACATGTGAGGGAAATAACAAAGGCCCATTAAGCAATCCGATGGCCTTCCAGTTTTTTCAGTTTGTTACACACAACGCCGCGAACATAACATTATACACTGCACTCAGCCTTAAGATAGTTTGGAAAACTGACATCAACTAGTTAGCACTACAACTTTAATGTTGGTAATACTCCTACTCCACTCCTACTACTAGTACTAATGGTGCTACTATTAGTACTACTATTAAGAATAACCGTCATATGATTCAATGTTATCTCTCCTAAGAAGATACAATGGCCATAATATGCAATATGCAAGGAATATAGAACTTTAAAGTGCGAGACAAAATAACATAAGGAAAATTTAAATCTCCGCAGTGAGAAAGAAATAGAGACTCCAAGTGAAAAATGAACGAACTAAACGTTCACCGCCAAAAAAACAGCTAAAATGCCAAGAGATTGCCGTTTTAACTTACCACAGTCTTTGTTTGAATCCTTCTGACTGACGGAGGAGCTTGGCGAGTTCACCGAGTCAATACCAGTTTCTGTGTTCTTGCTGAAATCATAAGAGAATAACGATTGTAATTTAAGTGGCTTATGCTTTTGACCAACAACCAAGGAAACATAATGTTTCAAACTTTCTTTGGACAGATGTATTATACCTTTCTAAGAGCGACCCTTGTAACATTTAACAGGATGCTATTAGCGCTTCGATCATAAGTTTGGATTCAGTGAAAAACAATAATGGTTTAAAATATCTCTACAGACTAATAAAATATGCGAAGATGATTAATGTGTATATGGAAAAATATATTACTAAACGCAACAGCGTAGGGAAACTCGAAGATCTGGCAAGTTTTACACGAGATCGATAAAGTTGCTCTTAAGAATGCCCCAAGGTTTATCCACAAGTCGATATAGCAGGTCACGAGTGATTCTGTAAAAACAGATCGGCACCTGCCCCACCGAACACTCATAAGAGAGGGTGACAGCAGTTGGAAAAGAGCCAATAAAAGTATTTCTAAAACAACAGATTGTGTAGATTAATTATTAAGAAAAATCGGTCTTTGACTTTTTAAAAAATGTGTGCAGTAAATGAATGAAATTAAAGTAATAAAGCTAATTAAAATACACCCAGTGGTTAATTATACAGAAGTTTATTAACCTGATTAGAGTATTGCTGGTAAGGGTGGGTGGATGTGCGGATTCAGTAAGCAATAATGGTATGAATACAACAATGGTCATGAGATATCACAAAACCGCCGAATAAAAATAAATAAAAATCAGTTAAGGAAGAAATGAAGCATAAATAAAGATTTACGATAAGCAATCGTTTCCACACAAAATTACAATCTTACATACTGTTTTCAAATCAACATTTGCCCAGCGGGGATCTCAGAAAAAACTGAATACCACTGACTTAAACTTACTTCTGCAGATTATGAGGACTGCTGCCCGTAGTCATACCCTGACCATCTGGCGACGAGAAAGACGCTTCAAAGTCGCCAGGGGAAGGAGGTGGAGAATTTTGAATGTCATCCTCTGCCCTAGTTATTCGGGAGGGCTGCAGTACGGAGCCGCCAGTGCTGTTAGTCGTTGGTATCACATTGATAAGCCGGTTTGACGACTCTTCATTCTGAGGATGATCGTAAGAGTCGGAATCCTGATCTGACGGGCGATCATTCTCTTCCAGACTGCTGAGGTCTTTGTCGGTGTACTGAGAAGGACCAAAGGCCTCTACGTCGTCATCACACACATCCACCATTTCGTCTTCACTTCCGCGTTCTACTTTGGTCCCAATGGCTGAGGAAAATTAAAATACACTAGAAAAACTGTATGGCTTTGGAGATATAATTTGACATGCTGATAACTCAACGATTCCTAATAAATCTCCGCTATAGTCTATGGCTGCGAAGATGAGCATCTGTTGCACTTAAACGCAGTTACCCTGAAAAATACTCTGTTTCTGTCCGCAGGACTGGGAGGCTAAACATGTGTTACTCTGGAAACCTGAAAAAAATGTTCTAATTAAGCCACTATGACTGACTCAGGATTCCGGATGCACAACTGTTCCACTTCTATTGACGAATTTAGCCAATCAAAATGACAGAGTTCCGAGTTCCCATTCACTGACTGTTATCGATACTAGCATCATTTTTTTTTTTTTTCAGAATTCAAGCTGAAAAAAAGGCCACGAAGGCTTATGGTACTCGAGTCAAATTTGGCGTCCTCTAAAATAATTCGATAGAATAGAATAAAATACAGAATTTAGGCCAAAGGCCAAGCGCTGGGGCCTATGAAGTTATTCAGCGTTGAAACGAATATGGACAGTATAAAGGTTTGAAAGGTGTAACAAGAGGAAAACCTGTGAGTTGCGCTAAGAATCAATTGTTAGGAGAGGGTGGAAAGTAAGATGGAGCAATGATAATATGAACGGAGATGCAGTAAAAGGGATGAAAGGAGTTGCAGTTAGGGGCCGAAGGGACGCTCCACGAACGATAATGCCTGCAGTGCACCGCATGAAGCACACTGACGGCACTATCTCTCTACCAAAAGTAATTTGATAGTTGAAAGTCTGAAGGCTTGGGAATCTTATCAAATTTACTCCCGCGCTCATCAGATGTCAAGTTCATTGGTCATTTTTATAGTTCCAGAAGATAAGTTTTCACGGTGGTCGGTGATAAAGTTACAGGAAAAAAGTAACAGAAAAAAAGTCACAATTTTGGCTAGGAAAAAAAGTCTCAGAAGAAAAGGTCACATTAATTTACAGCCTATAGTTTTTACGGCAAACCCCAACGGGCTTCTACTAAACAAACCGCAAAGGTGGATACATACCGGGTTGAAACCATTGGGGGTCACTATCTAGGAAAGATTAATGTGACTTCATTTCCTGTGACTTCTTTTTTCTTCTCATTTTACCTGGATTCACATTTATTGCCCAGAAAATGACGGCAGAATAAAAGCCTCTATTTCAGTCCCTACGGCTGGGGAATGAAGTCTTTGTGGCACTTGTTAGGAAAACAAATGAGTGCCATCAAAACTGAGGTTGTCTCACAAGAGTTTCTACTTTAGTCGGTACAGATAGGTAAACAATACGTTACTTTGAGAGAGAGGTGGACTGAAAGAAGCTCTATTTTTGTTGATATGTATCTGAAGAATAGCATTTGGTACACTGTCAACTGAGGTGGCGTGAAAAGGGCTTTACATTAGTGCTTATGGTTGGGAAGATAAGCCTTTGTTACACTTGAGAGTTGAGGCAGTTTGAAGTCTCTGCCGAGGGTCCCCGTGCAAAGGTGTTCAACGTCCATCTTGGGCGTCGTGAAGTTTCTAAATTCTTTGCAATACTATTTTCCTTGAATCATATTATGTCTTTCCTTTTCAATGTAAGCCTGATCTGAATTAAGCCTTGTCTATCATCATCATCATCATTTCTATTATTATTATTTCTCGAAAACTCTGAAGTGAAGTTATGCTTTGACAAAGACGTAAACAGCGATAATATTTCGCAGTTCTTGACGACGACTAGGAAAGCCAATAAAAATACCATTATTTGTAAAAATACCTAAAGGTATAGTAAGAACAACCAAAAGAATGGAGAACGAGAGAGTCTTGGTTCACTGTGCAAAAGAAAACGCAGGCAAAGCAGCGAGGGTATATGACTCTAGCTAAGATTTGGTTTGAAATAAGTCTCCGGAGACGCGAGAGCAGCGCAGACTAAACCGACTGTTGACGGGAGAGATGTTTCTGAGACTGTTAAAGGACGTTTATTCACGTTACCTCACACGAGGAGATAAATAAGCGAACTGTCACCCGGATCGGCAAAACGAGCCCTCATCACTCATCTCACTCTACCGCCATTCCCCGAAATTAAAAACAAATGCCACACAACCGGCGCCACGACTTCACTCCAACATGGTCAATCAAAATACGTTAAATACTCAGGATAGTAGCAGGCAATGGGCATCAGTTTCATAAAAAATAATCTACCTCGTAACTGTAGCGGAATGGATACGAACTTTAGAATAGAACCACTGTGAATTATTTTGAGAAATGTCATAAGCCATTCAACGATCACTCTGATTTCCCGAACTCCTCGAAGTGATTCTCTAGAATCTGGTTAAATAAAACCTAATATTTTTCTGTTAAATGATGAAAACTCTTTTAGGATGCCCTCGATTCGTTTCTTTACTTTGGAAATTATGGAAAGAAACTTTTCTATAACAAAACAGACATAAAAAATTTATAGTCTTAAAGTTGCATACATTATGCTAAGACAACATAATCCTTCTGCAACTGCCAAATCTATTTATAAATAGTTGTCTTTCTCTGACGATAGTACGAAATATTTCAGTATAACTGTGAATGGTTATACATGTAAAGGACGGGGGGTGGTATTAAGGCTTCACTCATATTTTGTGAAATATCAAAATAAAAGTTGTACAAGTCAATTAAGTAAAAAATTGCCGTTAAACTTCATCCGCGGAAGACATTAGATGCCGAGGCCGTAAAGATCTTTCTTCGTTGAGACGGAATCATTGCTGGATGAGGAGGATTTTTCTTGACCATCACTATTATATACCTCATTAGAGGACTGTTGCTATTAAATAGTATAATACTCCTGGCGTCATTTAGTAAGATTCAATTACTTACTTACGTATTTGAGAGCCATAAGTGTGTTTGCGTATTTTAAACCATCAACACGTATGAATTCATGAGAGTACCAATATGGCTGTGTCCCTCGTAGTGCACAGCGCTCTTCCCACTCATTTACTCGAAAGATTTGGAATCATGTCCTGTTCCTGACCTATCGCTCAGTGAACGAAAATTTGTTGACGCTCCACTTGAGAAAGCTAGAAAAGTTATGAGAAGTTAAATTGGGGAAATAACCAATAATCAAGTATCTATTTCTGCATGCAATGTCCTGTGATGCCTCCTGCTACCAGCTGCAGACACCGAAAAATACCTCATTTTTGGCAGCCGTTAGGAAAGACTTCTTCACTCAGCTGCTACAGTGTAAACCACAAAATCCTTTTACCTGTTCTTCTCAAATTCAAGCAATAGAAGAGTGTTTATTATTATTATTACTGTTATTATTATTATTATTGAATGCACCCATTTCTTCAGTGGCGTTCATTTCATGCTGATAGTTTCCTGTTTTTCTGATAACCCCTTTTCATCGAGGTAAAGATTAACTAGAGCGGTAAAAGCTGTTTCGTGGATTTTACTTCTTTGGTATTTGCAGACAAAATCGGTCGCCGTTTTTCATCCAATATACGCATATATTTAACGATGACTAGAAGGCATTCGCTTTCGTCCAATCACTGTTGGTGACACTCCCAACGAAACACAATGAACGGCAGAATAAATTGCAACCTTCGATCCACGCGCTCTGGTTTCTGCCTCTAGTGAATCTGTCAGCCTGATTTTTGGTTGGTCGATATAATTCCATGCATCACAAGATGCATTAGAAGGCTACATTTCCTTGTATGTTTGTCCACACTCCCCTGAGGAAACGCCCCGAACAATAAGCAGAAACTTCCAATGATTAGACCTTTCCATTTTTCAAATTCTTGATCATGAAAGACGCCACAGGGGAGCCTTGCGGTTTTCAGCAAGTCTAAGGATGAGGCGGCCACTCGCCACGCTCTTTTTCTGGACTGTTCACAGATGGGTAGACTAGTGGGCGGCAAGTCTGGATCCAAGTGCTCTACCAATGACCCACTGCACACTGGTACATATGCAACTTAGAAACTCAGTTCTTAGTTATAGATTTTTCATACTTTTTACCTTTTGGGGGAATTATATTTTTATATTTTAACACCGACAATAAGTAAGGGAATAATTTGGATAGTTATTCAAACACTGAATCTTTCAATAATCCACAAGCTTCAAATTCTCAGATAATCAAGCTTAGGGGTTTCACAGTTGCAAATGAGCCCGTGAGTTTCTTATGAGTGTGAGATCTAAAAGCACGCTAAATGCACTAAGCCGAGCAGCTGACACTTATTTGTAAACAGCTGTACAAAAGGGTTAAGTGGAAAAGCAAAAGCACAAAGATAAGAAAATATTGATCCCTCTAAACCAATCTTGACGACCTGGAAAAATCCCCAAAGGGAAACCTAAGTTCGCAACTGGAAAGGGAGGCACGTTCTGGGATTTGATGTCGAACGTCATCCAATGTAAGACTGACCATTAGAGCATGCGACACAAAAACACTGACAGAGTTTGGTACACCTGTTTGGAACTGAAGGATAAACGTTTAGGTAGGCGACGTTTGCCACTAGAATGATATACAGACGTCAAACAACTTCGACAGCAAGTAAGTTTCATTTGTACGTCGGGTGACCTTTAAAACCTCTGGACCACTGAATCACATGTAATTAGTGATAATAAAACAAAAATAAATAACAAAAAATTAGCCAAAGCCTTATTTATATGTTCCGCTATCCTAGGAGATGCGGAAAAGAAATTGCCGTCATACATTTAGTTACATGAAATGTGGTGGAAAATGGAAAAGAAAGAAAGAGAGAAAAATTCCATGGCCTCTAAAACCTCGCTGGAACATCCTGTTGCTACCCAGAGTCAGAACCCTTGCTTACAAGTGACTTCTCTGACAGCTGCTGCCGTTTTAGGACTCGGAAGTCCAACATGGTTAGGTGAAGTGCCTCTCTTGTTTGGAATAAGATCAACCCTTGCAAATGATTCTATGTTACCTATCACCAATTTTACTTCTGGCTGAAATGTGAGTTTCTCTTGAAGTCCAGATAAAAATGGGGTCAGTATCAGAACAAAACCAGCTGAACTGGTAAAGCAGTTGTTCCGGACTAAGTTCATTCTGGAGTGGGAGTTGGTGGGTGAAGAGGAATTTCGCAGTCAGAGAAAAAAATCAGGGAGCTTTTTGGTCAAAACCACGACGTTTTGAAAAGGTTTATACAAAACACTTGAAAAAAGGTATTCCGTAAACAGAAATGCAAACGAAAATTCTAACTACCAGTTGTGCACAGAATGACTAAATGAAAACGCAGTTCAACGAGTGCGAACCTTAGCAAATAAATAAAAAACGTCCTCTGAGAAATCTTGTTGTTTATATGTATATATAGCGTCACACATTAGCGTTCGATGAATTCGTAATCCGGTATATCACGAATCTAAAGTGAACAAATGCTAAAAATACTTCTAATGAATGACCTCCGATACCGGCCGTTCCCTCTAAATGTGACAATATGGCGTGGAAGTTGCCCCGCAATGGAAAGGAACATTTCTATTTAAACGCGAATAGAAAAATAATGTGAGAAAGTCGAGGGTCTGTCGCGTCCAGTAAATAAACATGAGGTTGGTGGAAGCGCGATGAAGAACATAACTCGAGGAGAGATTCCCGCAAGCACTTGGGCCTTGCGCCACCACACAATGGATTCCGGGAATGGATTCCCAGATCCGGAAACCTGTGTCACGATTGAGCTTCGTACCCTTTAGGCCACTTCTGTGATGGCCCGGAAGTATACAGACAAAAACTACGTTCACAACGTATATACACTGTATGGATTTTATCTCGCAAATGGAGAGACTTTTTTACCCCTTTTGGAATGTCCTAATGATCGCCCTTATTATTTCACAGAGCCAGCTACCTAAATATTGACAGACTTACAATTTCACACAAACCACCGCAAACGACGGCGTTCTTTCATTCAAGCTTCGAAGATAACTTGGCTTCAGTGCAGCAGTTGTGGATTTGTGGTTTTAAGAATCAGAT
>NC_061094.1:14596676-14604176 GCF_015104395.2 Macrobrachium nipponense | reverse complement strand
CGAGGTTCTATGATATAATGAAATCTTCTTCCTTGCTAAAACTGGACAGGGTAGATGAGACAAAACGTTCTTGGGACAAAAGCTTCCAGAAAGTTCGAAATCTGACGCAATCTTCATAAAGAAATGTGCAATCTCCACGTGGGACTCGGCAAAGACATACGCGTACGAGTCCAGTCTGTTAAAAAAAACACGTACTCGACTGAAACGGAGGTTGAGCGGATAATTAAGATTGACATGTTTTGATAACAATGCAAGAGTCGATTCTATCGCTAATCACATGCGTTGACAGATTTTAGGAAAGCAACGGATTCTCACAAGAACACCCTCTAATCTTAAAGTGTTGACATAAAAGTTAAACATTCGTAGTTTCGAACAGAAAGAAAATCTCTCTCTTATGTTATATATTCTTTTACATTATGTAAATGCGAAATCTGAACACACATTTTTAAAACATCCTATTTCTAAGCTATTCCTAGGAATCTGAAAAAAAAATGTTACACAATCTACATGACATTTCAAAGAGGGAAATATGCATTTTTTGAAAGTAGCAATATATAATAATATACATACATATATATTATATATATATATTATATAAATATATTATATATATATATATATTTATTATATTATATATATTTATTATATATATAATAAATTATATATATATAAAGCGAATTCCACAGGAAATTGATAGGCAGAAATCCAAGCGCTTTCATCTTTATTAGACATGATCAAGGATGTTTTAATAAAGATGAAGCCGCGTGCATATACTGCGATTTTTTTAAGCATATATATATATATATATATATATATATATATATAATATATATAATATGGAAGAGGAGAGAGAGAGAGAGTCTAAATGTAGCCCGCGTACATACACATGTCACTTTCCAGGAGAGACCCCTGGAAACCTTGAAGAAAAACTAACATTTCGTTCAGCAGCCTGTCCTGGAAGCAAGACCTCCTGCTAGCATAAGGCCATATTAATTTATAAGAACATCAACATGTCATCGCTGATAACAAACAAAAGGTAAATATGGGTTCTAGGAGTCACCTTTTAGTATTCTGTAAAAGAGAACTATTGAGATCCCTATGTCTGTCCGTCGGCACTTTTTCTGTCCTCCGCCCTCAGGTCTTAAAAACTACTAAGGCTAGCGGGTTGCAAATTGGTTTGGTTATCATCCATCTTCCATTCATCAAACATACCAAATTGCAGTCTTCTACCCTCAGTAGATTTTATTTCATTCAATGTTAAAGAGAGCCATAATCGTACTTCTTTCACGGCTATAGATACCAACATAGGCCACCACCGGACCGTGGCTGAGTTTCATGGGCAGGGGCTTAGAGTTTGATAGGCCGTAGCTTTAAGTTTCATACAGCATTATACGGTGTATAGAAAATTCGATTGCTTCGGCGCAGTTTTCATTTATTCAGCCTTCAAACTTCTTGGTAGTTTTTATTCATTTAGCCTTGAGTCTCCTTGCAGTTTCAAATTCTGACTCCATGAAGAGAAACCAGCATGGAGCATTACATCGGTACTAGATTGAAGTAACAAATGTACTGCAGAGATTATTAAGACAAAATAAGACAAATGTATCGTTCTACTCGAAATAATGTTTCAGGGAAAACAATTCTGTAATTACAGGAACGCAATATTGTAGTGCAACGCAATTCTGCGTAAGACGAAAGTTGAAGATTCGGAAGCAAACGACGCCGCCCACAGGAAAATGGGACAGATCCACTGAAGTTCTGCTGTAGTACATTGTCTGTTTTCCAAAACAGGACAACCAATGAATTAGGGTCGGGAAGGCCAAAGGAAGGAAGGAAGGAGGGGACAGAATGCTCAGTGAAAAGCAACTCGTCTTCGGAATTATTGATCATTATACAACTAATGCAATGCAGATGCCAAACTGAATTGTTTCCCCAGAAATCACAAAGGTTTATTATGGCTAAAAACTTTGACACTTCAGAAATATACAGGCAAATGTGACTCATGTCTCTACTCAAAGTGAGATGGTCGGTCAGTCACCTTCCGGTCCTACGCGATCAAAATCTGAAGATAAGACGAGATTAATAATAAAAACATTTGGTCGTAAGAGGCGATATACTGAAACTTAACGTGAAACAAAGTAGGGAGGACAATAGGACAACGATGAAAACGATCACTCACAGCAACAGCCTTAATATTAATAAAGTAATAATAATAATGATTTAATCTGTGACGATGTCTAAAGGGCTCTTATTCATGGTCGAAATATAGATTGTTTTTCATTTGGGGAAGTCTCACCTGACATTAGAAAAGTTTGGTTCTCAAAACAATTATTGCTCTCAAAGTTTTTCCGATAAAAAAAAATAAATAAAAACTGCTGATCAAATCTTGTCCATTGCAGACGCAGTGAAGCTTTTCAGACACATGAATCCAGCAGGTGCAGAGACTTGATTATAATTATCTTTGAAGTTGAATTTCAACTACGAGAACGTTTGTATCAGACTTCTTATGAAAATATTTTATAACTGAACCATTTCTATACACACGCACGCAGATACACACATACAGGGTGTTTCGAAATTAGAGCGCCCCCCGCCTACAGCATAAACTAGAACTGATATGGACAAAAACAAAAGTAATTCAGAACAGGTATTTATTTAAGTTTCTCTTTGAATATTTAATATTTTGTGTGGCCTCCATCTGCCTGTACCACAGCCTGCATTCTTGAGGGGTATGGCTTCAGCAAATCGCAAAAAAACTGAGACTCAAAGTTAATTTCGCTGAGCACTTCGGTCACCTCTCTTCACAGGTCGTCGAGGCTTGGTATACCATTCATAGTTCACTGTGCGCGCTTCAACACGATCCTTTAAGATACTACCAATGTTTTTACACATATTAAGGTCAGGGGAGCTACCTGGAAATTCACTTGACGAGAAGAGATCGATACCACTGTTTCGAAGCCTTGAAACATGGAGCCTTATCATGCAAAAATATGACTTCTTCAACAGATAACACATTTTCAGGATCTTTGAGGTAAGGAAATACTCTACCAGTAAGCACAGTTTCTCTGAAGTATTCGCCATTCCATGACTGTCCTTTTTCTTTGATGATCCACATTAACTGTTTGGCTATGAAACAGAGAAAAATTCCCAAACATTCAGGAAATTTCACAACTTGGCGATAGCGCATATCATCGCTGATATCATCCAACTTTGCAGCCCAAATGATGTCATTTTTATGATTTGCCTTCCTGACTGTGTAAATGAAGAATTCATCTGATGCGGCAACATGGAGAAAGTCAGCTTCATCCCAATCTTTACGAAATGAACCAGAAAACCAAGCATGGTCTTTTCTCTGTTGTTGAGTGATGTTGGGCTTGCTGATAACATGAAATGGCTTGATATCAGATTTTTTCAACTCATGATATACAGCACTATAACTTCTCTTCTTTCCATCTTTTGTTTCTAGTTCAAGCCCCAATTTACGTAAAGACTTTCTTGGTCTACCCACTGCCTCAGCTAAGATGTCTTTTGACTCCTGAGAAAGGACTTCAGGCCTTCCAAGATTCTCACTCTTTTAGCGATGACAGTCATGTGGATTTTTGTTCCAGTTTCTTTTAACAAAGGGTTCATCTTTTTTTATGTATTTAGCTATCCAGGAATGTGAAATGAAGGACGCGCCAGCATCCCTGGCCTCTCTGAAGGTTATAGCCCGGATTCAGCCAATCCATCTGATTTCCTCCGAGATGTTAGCCATGGCTGTATCTAACTCCGTCACTCAGTCTGAAAATACAAGAAATGTAAAATGAAAAATAATTTAATAGAAACTTAAGATATTGTACCTGGAGATAGGCTATAGTAGAAAACTCCATAACTTTCCAGTTGTTCTGTGGATTTCGTACTTCCGATGTACGCAAGGACTACCGTAATCAGCTCATTTACCAAGACGTTTGTCAACGGGGTAGTGGGGGGGGGGGGGGGGGGGGGGGGGGGGCGGTTGGAGTCTTTTAGGCAATAGCATCGTTGCAGAATGAATCATTATTATTATTAATTTATTAATATTGAGGCTGTTGCTGTGAGTGATCGTTTTTATCGTCGTCTTATTATCTTCCCTGCTTCGTTTCGTGTTATATATATATATATATAGATATATTATTATATATTATTATATATATATATATATATATACACATATGTACATACATATGTACATATGTATATGTGTATATATATATATAATAATATATATATATATATATATAAATATATATATATATATATATATATATATATTATGATATATATTATATATATATATATATAAATATATCCTAAATACATATAAATGAAGGAAGCGTTGCAGTGGGGGACACATGGCAGCCTTGATAATATTGAACAGCCATATATCTCTGGGCATTGCAACAAAAGCTTCAATTGCAGGAGGTTTTCGATTCCTCTTCGTAATTGTTTGGTTAAAAAAATGAATTCAGTACATATTCCATGACCTAAAAATTTCGTGGATATGAACATTACATCAAAATTCTTTGACATTCAATAAAAATGCATCTCGTACAAATGCTTCTAATGTAAAGGTTTTGAATATATAAAAAAGGGTTTGTTTTTCTAACACACCATTTATAATTGTTTTCAACACTAAAGGCTTAGTCGGTACATCAAACAAAAATATATCATTCCGACGACCGCGGCGCAAAAGTTAACCAAGATTTCCACAATTTAAAAAGGGAAAAAGGGGAGAGAGAAATGAATCATCGCATCAACCGTCAATGCAAATCGGAATAACCTATTGTTTGAACTGACACTCGACACTGCCTGAAGGCAGCAGCGCCCGCCGGCCGCACCAAGCACCAGGCAGCCATTCTCATTTTTCGCTGAACCCGATGATGGCTGCCACACCGCCACCTCCTCCATCCATCCATCCATCCATCCATTCAGCAGGTGACGACCCACCGATGGATGATGATGATGCCGATGCCTCTGTGTCACGTGATGGATTCGAAAACGAGAGCGTCGTCACCATCGCCAAGTGCGGCTGAACGGCCCAAATCTGTCAGCTTTAAAAGTCCCCATAAATACAAATCACACTCACTTTGTCGAGAGCAGGAAATGAGCTCCACTCCTTCTGCTGCGGAACACTTTGCTGGTCTCACGTCAGCGCAACTCTTGGAACGAAAAGCATTCGAGAATTCATGCAGCAGCTACACTCATTTAATTAAGTTCCACCGAATTCTTTTCATGACAAACAGCGTTGCAACGCTGTGAAGAAAATGCTGGAAACGGGGGAAATTTTTACCCACAATATATCTACAGTCGCTGGTTAAATAAAAAAAAAACATTTCTGATATCTCTTGATAATAATAATATCAATAATAATAATAATTTTATTAATGCCCATATTATTAAACTGAATATTTGATTGCCCTAGAACTAATCTGGGTACTTCCGTGGGATCGACACTGAGGTTGTGGAAGGGACAAACTGATTGTCACATGGGCGATGACGTCATCGCACTGGGGTCAAATCTAATGATTCGGAATTCTCCAGCATCCTATATATTATCCAATACAAGGATTTTAAAGTTCTGGGAAGGGAGCCGAACCACCTAGTTATTGACCATTTTAGAGTCATTATTAACAAAACGGGTAAATTCCCTGTTAAACAGCCAGTCTTCTTCGGCACCTTTGCACCTCTCGCCTGATGGTTTGTTTCTTTTCATTTTAACTCGATATAAATAAAAAAAAATCTTTATATGCGTTACTTCAATCGAATAATACTGAGGTTAGTTTCATGTTGGTTCATTTTCAGCTTGAGAATAAGACGTTACTCTTGAAACGTTGCGATAAATCATTTCACAACACCTCTGGGAGATGCCATTACATATAATTATATGTGCATATATACATACAAATATATATATATATACCTATATATATATATATATATTATATATATATATATATATATATATATATACATGAAATTTTATCACATCACATTGATTAAACTTGTTGGCCGAGTCGTTAAATTCACTGAGGTCCTGATTTCTCTGTGCGTTGGTTCGAATCCGCGAGAGGACGAAATTATTATCAAATTAAAAATTCCCCTTCGGTTTAACATATATGAAAAATATATTTAATTAATTCGGAGGTAAGGTGGCGAAATTGGATATTAATGAACATTTGTAGCTTAATGAATAATATATATATATATATATATATATATATATATATATAATATATATATATAGTATGTAATGATGAAAATATTTATAATATTTTCTGCTTTGCTCATCGGTTGTATCCGACTTTCAGTTCGATGACATTTGTCATCACTATAATCACAAACACCCACTTGTCTATCAATCTACTGTGGGAAGTGACAGACTGCGCTTTGAATGCCGTTTCGACAGCGAGACGCCCCGGGTTCGATTCCCGATATGCACCAAATGTGTGTAAGATAAATTAGCATAAAAACCTAATTTGATCCTAACAACAATCCTGAGAGAGAGAGAGAGAGAGAGAGAGAGAGAGAGAGAGAGAGAGAACAGGAATTGCTAAAGAAATATGGTGTAAGGACATTAATCTAGCGCATGGAAAGTGATTAAAAAAATAATAAAAAACAACTTGCTCATTTTCAAATTCATGTCAGCAACTTGACCAGAGAACATAATGGAATTTTTCACCAAAGACGGAACACATTTTAAATTAATGTGAAAAGGATCTTGAAGGAAGTTGAATAGAAAATACAGAAGAAAATGTGGTCTCGTCGGTGTACTCTACTTCTCAATGTTTGCGTGCAGCTATGGTTACGATGCAAACGAACCGAGTAAGAAGCCTCTTGGAGTAGGTGGGCAGACTGAGGGGGAAATTGAGGATGGTCATCAAAACCACTGGCTAAGGAGGAAGAACTTCACGGGATGGGTTGAGAACAGTACCGGAACAGCACCGCCAAAATCGCAAACTTCTGCTTCCAAATCGTGAATCATGATCTAGAGACGCTAGGGCACTCACTGTCTTACGGTAGACTGCGCCCAAGACATCCATCGTCCTGAAATGACTCATCAGCGTTTCCTCGGAGTGATGCACATAAACATCTGAGACAACTGAGTCTTATCTTCAGGACTGATGCTGGCGACTGTAAAGTCTACTAAATATAAATGAATGACGGAATATGGTCATGTGATCCATACAGGGAAACGAAGAGCAATGTTATGGAAGTTAAACAATTTAATTTCTGACTGAATAACTACTCGCCTTTTAGTGACAAGATAATGCATGTCTTTATGAACACGAAGCAAGATGTCACAAAGCACAGGGGAGTGCTGGGAAGAATACATACGAAAATATTGCAGGCCTAACCACAGTTTGAGTTCTGATTTCACCAAAATTGCCCTTCAATGCTGAATCTAGGAAAAATGAAAAGCCCTTTTCTGATTGGTGGTTATGATTATGGGTGATTTTCTACAAGGCCATGATTCCTGACCTTAGC